>NW_022476027.1:23684-301447 GCF_009193645.1 Aspergillus pseudonomiae | reverse complement strand
ATTGAGGGTTCAACCATCAAGCCCCTGGGCAGTTGTTGAGAGAGAAGGAGTTTCGACTTCATCGGACTGCTGTTGGCCAAACCCTCTCTTTCACTCTCAACGCGCATGTGACTGAACCCCCATCGCAAGAGTGGCACAATGTTGCTAATCAGAGACTATCAACGTGGAAAGTCGAATACATTGATATATTGCGAGACATTCCAGAATCACTACGGAAAGAGCCTCCTACCTCCAACTACAGGCCGTCGCATTGGAAGCCGGTCAAACGGTCGCCGTATAATACACGATCGCAAGCAAACTGTCGGCCTATCGGGGCAACCCCAAGACACAGCTCGGGGAGAGCAGGGAGAGCGATAATGATGTTCCATCGCCTTCACCCCAACTGGCATTAAAGAGAAGGCTGGGTAGCACCGATCAGGTTCCTGCGAGAGAAGAAAGGCAGGGAAAGCGAGGCCGACGGCAAAGATGTGGGCGTGCAGATGGTGAAGCGACTATGGTTGAGGCCAAGAACCTAAATACACGCTGCACCTCCAGGCCTTATTGCACCACGGCATGCATTCGTGGCTTGCTCACTCAAGAATACCTAGATCCTCAGTGTCCGGATGTGCGTGAGCATGGCTTGGGAAAGCATCCGTTTGGGTCAAAACAGTTCATTAGACGACTGCATTGTCAACTTCTCCAAGACCGAGAGAGCGGATTTGAACAGCTGCACATCTGCGGCCGCACAGGGTTCATTCTCAAGGCCACATTGTTGTCCCATGGGGATATAGTTGTAATCAAGGCTACGTCCGCTCAACAAGAAGCTCGTCTACAAAGGGATATTAGCACATACCGTCATCTCCGAAGACTACAAGGACATCACATACCTGTGTGTGTTGGACATTTTCGACCGGGCACTTCGTACTGGTATCACGGTCGACAAATGACACTCATGATGGTCCTCGGCTGTGTTTGATGGTGCGAGGGCCATCCTATTCTCTTAGACACGACACATGTCCAGAAGGAACGCCGCAAATCTTCTGCGACCGATTTGCCTCCTGTCTAAGTACAATGATTACTTTTGTTCCTGTTGCCTTTGGTACTACGTTTATATGGACATGAAATGGTCTGGCGGCGATGCGCATGCCCGAATTAATGAATTAATGAAGTAACAAGCAGCATAACTCCCACAGCTGCGGTTGTTTTAATTGTACTGGCTTATTTGCCGCACAGTCGAGCATGCTGGACGAGAATCCGAAATGTTATGATGTTGACATCATTGGCTTAATATGCTTTTGAAAGCCATAGCCCCTTTTGAAACTTAAAAACCGCGCTGCCTCTTGAGAGTTTTCTGTACGACTAATACTTTCGGTATGTCCCTTTAACTTAGCTGACAATCCTCTCGGTTTGGCCGAGAGAATGTGATATTTGAAGATTTTCAAAGACTTACCAAACGAAACAATAATGCCTTGTCCTATAGAGATGCCCGAGTTCGACATTTCTTACTTTCTGCCGTGTTAGTGCCAGTCATTCCTCTTCGCTTATTTTACGGGACATCTTGATCTTCTTGATCACTTGAAATGCTTTCCAAGAGCTCTCAAAGGCGATAGCCGTCTTCCTGGATACGTTTGATCCATCTTGATCGAACCTATTTGTGATGTCTCGAATGCCAAAATGTGAACGCTATAAAGTTTACTCATTCCGCCACTTGTGGACGCACGAAGAATTCGCGAGCTCAAAATCCCAGCGGATAAAAGGGTCATGGCAACTCTAGGATCGGCCCAACTCAAACTCGAGTAGTAACAGACTAATCAATTAAAGGGGTTGCTTTCTAGTAACTTGAAGGCTTATATACCCGTCTGGTTAGAAACAAGGTCAGCTGAGGCGCCGGGCAACAGCTTCGTACAAGATTTAAGTTGGGGCAAACCGCAAGGGCAGTCAGTCAGTAGCTGAGTAGCTGAGTTTTCCGGAGATTATAATAGATTTACTATTGCGCTCTGACCATGGTTAGTGGGTGCTTAATTTCCACCATTGGGGTTCTGGCCCAATGTAATTGACGGAGAGGGAGAGGTTTCATGGTTAGCCCTAACCCAGTCAAGACTAGCCCAGGGACCCAGCAGGAGAAATGCGATTACCGATTGAGACGGCACTCCCAAGAGTGGTTAAGCATCACCGATTCGTGGGCTGATAATGAAGCTAACAAACTCAGTCGGTTACTCCGTAGGCTGCGACTTGGGGGATCTAGGCTCCTAGCGGCATTCCAGAGTTCAGGGACCAAAATCCAGGAGTATATAGAAGCCACAACCCTCTCTCCTCGTCCACTTCTCGCCTCCAGGGGACTCACTCAATCACTCACTGTCCGTCGCTCTTTAATCCACCCCCACCGGTCACCACTCCTTTACTATACTTTCCAACGTCCAGTCATTCATTCTCAATACACCACAATGAAGTCGATCACTCTCCCCATCCTCCTCACCCTCACCAGCCTCGCTGCCGCCCGCACCGATCTCGATGGCTGCACCAAATCTGCCACCGTCAACCAATGGGGCGAAGCCAGCATGATCTGGTACGTGCCCGACACCGGCGAGATCTGCGATTTCCCAGACTGTGGCGGCGGTCGCGCTCCCCCCAAGCTCAACCAGCCCGGGTGCGCCGCCTACACCGGCACCGAGACCCTGACCCCCAGCTACCTCCCCGGCTGGGGTCCCAACGGCAAGGTTGCGCCGTCCACGTCGGCTGTCTCGGCCACGGCCACGGCCACTGATTCCGAGACCTCGGCCACCTCTACCGGGGCGGCCACTACTTCCAATACTAAGACCGGTAGTACTCTGATTACTGCGGCACCTACCCTGTCCACTCAGGTTTCGTCTTCTGCTGCTGGTTCTTCTTCTCGCGCGGGTGGTTCGTCTCGCCCCGCCTCTTCTGCCGCGGGTTCATCTTCTCGTGCAGGTGGTTCGTCGAGCTCTGCCTCTTCTGGTGCGGGTGGCTCTTCGAGCACGGCGTCGTCGGTTGCTGTTAAGCCGACGGGTAATGCGGCGAGTATGCCGGGTTTGAATGCGGGTGTTCTGGCTGTTGCGGGTGTTTTGGCGGGTATCGTTGCCTTGTAGGGTTGGGGTTACGGTTAGCTCCCAGCCCATGATGGTCGAAGATTTAATTATACTATCAGTTTGGAGATATTTATTCACATGTATTAAGTATAATAGGAATAAGTATAAGCGTCACCATTTTGAACTCATGTACTCGGCTTTTCAAGTCTTGGTATAGATATGACTCGGGTGATCGACTGTTGATCTTCATGATCGGCATTATCCACAGAGGATCAACAGTCTGCCTGCCTAGATAATCGGTATACCGACTCTACTGCGCAGTATGTTCATAGATCCAATTACCAAGACTTCCTACATACAAAAGTACTACCATTGAAATACATGGTTCGCCCTCACCAAAAATCTACTCAGTAGGACCAAGAATATTCCTCTCATAAACAGTTGTCGTCTTTCCAGTATTCTGGTTCTCAATCTATCGCGAAATATTTAGAGCCCTAGTCAGAGCCAGATAGCTCCCCAAATAGAACTCACCTCATATCTAGGGTTCTCTTCGCTCGCATGAACGTTCAGACTAGCCTGGTTTCCAGCCTCGGTGAGGACAGTCCCGATACTCTCGGGGGTCCTTGAGTCGGGTCCTTTGATTGGGATTGTCAGTTTCTCACTCATTGATATATAATGTTGCGGATGGGAATGAGACGTAGCACCAACGGGCTTGTAGATAACACTCTGGCCGTTTCTGTACTGAGGCATTTTGACGGGTTTTGCTGGGTTATGGAGTTTAAAATCAGAATTGATATCTGTTTGATTATACTACTAACAGAACACCGATGGTTGCACCAATTTATATCCAAGAGCCCTCTGCAGACAGCTCCTATGTTTACAAGCACATCAACATTACAACCCCATTCGCGACACATTCTGTCCATATGTCGTGATATCATGATGGTGATCTGAAGTCCCTGCGGTCAATCGTGCAGGATACTGGGAATATTTCCGACTGGACTACTCTATCTTTGGTTGAGTATATGAACATAGTATAGTGACATCAAGCCTAGTCTAGACTCGATCAGTTCCCAATCTTCAGTATTTATATTATTGCCTCTTCTCTAGTAGAATGGTCTCTGTTTGTATTTTCATTCGTCGATCGACACACTCTATCCAGAAGGTTGATCTCCGAAAACTATCGAGTTGATATACTATGGAATGAAGGTATTCAAATCCAGGCAGCTTCTCCGATGGTCTGCTTACTTTGCAGACCCCATGGTCTTAAAATAGTTTAGTTGATTATTTCTCGGGATTGGTGGGATTTGTCAACGGTTGGTAATGCTTGGGGTTCAACCCCTCGGGGACTTTTCTGCTCCGCGGTTGAGTTATACCAACTCCTCTAAATTTCTAGCGTGGGTAAAAGTTTAAATAAAAATGTAGAAAAATTAGAAACGTGCAAGGGTGAATATGTTTTAGTGTTCTTTCTGGAATTTCTGGGCACTTCTGGCAGATTTCAGCGTCGGGATATATACTGTAGCTAATGCTGCTCATGGAAGAATATATAGCACAGTTTGCAAATCAAGACATGTATGCCCTAGTATGAAAATCGTCAACAATAATAATCCTACATAGTTTGAGCAAAGCCTTATGGAGAAAATAAAGCATTAGGATATTATCGTTTACGAATTTTTCCAGGATTTGTATATAGTTTTTGTGATTGATCGCAGGCGAAGTGGACTTGGGCCACTCGGCGATGTTGGACTTCCTGGCGAGCAGAGGCTGGAGTTGAACCGGGCTCGGATACCGAACTCCCTCCGGTTGTTGCAGTGAAGTTGAACCCCGGCTCTCCGGCTGCTATGACAGATGCAGTATTGGGCATAAAAATAGCCAATCAGAGGCTCAGAGGTTACTCAAACATATACCCTTAGTTAGTACATGCATGCAGCATGAGATCTTCTGTTGGTCTTGGACTCATATATGCGTTAGGTACGGCTGTTGAATGACCAGCACTGAATGAACTACTCACGACTGTCCCCATCGAGCTACAAGAACCCTGACCCTCATGAATTAAACTAGTAATGCTATATCCATTGGTTTTTCAGCATTACCTATCTATATGCAAATACAAGTAGAAATTGACAGTTGAAAGTAAACCTTACAATATGTCAAGGAGTCGAAAACCCCTTATGTGGCGCACGTCCGACCTTCTTCGCTCCAGGTTCGCCCCCATTCATCGTCTGCCGATCGGCTTCTGTGTCAGCTTGAGATACTCAGGATAAGGAAGAGCGGTTGGTTTAGGTACGTACCTGGTTGCGGGCGATACGCCCTTTCAGAGGGCTACATTTGGCATGTTGTGATTGAATTGCTGAGGTAGACTCGCTGAGATGATGTTTCGTTATATCTCTTATTCCATATACTTCAAGGTAGATATTTTTCTCGGATTCTTCTCGAGTGTCCGGGTATATCTGCAACTGGACATGACCATTCGCCTCCAATGACAGAACCATGACATTCTGGCTATCGCACTGGCCAACTTTCCATCGCATGTCTAAATTCAGGGAAAATATAGTCAACACGTCGTACTGGTTTTATTTCCGATGGCTACTGTGCCCTAAATGCCCGATAGTTGAACCAAACCCAAACGCCGAAGCAAACACCGAGCTTGAGGTATGGTGATATCATAATAGATTTCCAAATGGGTATACTGATTCTTTGTTACCTGACTAACATTGCTGCTTGTTGACCTGGTATTCTCTATCATTTGATTCTTAGTAAAGCGAACTTCGGTCAAAGAAGGAGAACTCATTTATGTTTAACTCAACGATCTACATTTGAACCAAGTAGTAGGTCGGGATTCTTTGTCGCTCTTGGTTATATTATCGAAACCAAAGATGGAAACTCCTCAAGGACCTCAGCAGTGAGAACGTTGTCACTATAGCGCTTCTCCTCTTGCAATTGACGGTCTTCAGAGGGCTGTTGGACTGCCCTGAGCCATGTATGCATTGTTCGTGGCGCTATCTGCGCAGTCGACCTATGCTAAGGGTGTGGTTCGCGCTTTGACGCTACGAACCGGCGTCTCGTATCGATGAGAATGAGTCTGACGTGGCTGACACCAAGGCGGCTTTTAAGTATAGGGTGCGCATCTCAGCCCTTAGTGATATGTCTGTCTGCCAGTCGCTAACCAGCTTGGACGCAAGGTTGCTGGAAGGCGTATCGGCGATGTTCAACTAGACTGCAATAGTTTTACGTACGTTGCAAAAATATCATCAGATAGTATTCGCATCACATCAAAAAATGGTAGCATTTCTATCATAAGTCCGAGGGACCTCCAGGCTCAATATCTCTTAATTGGGCCAACTCTTTCATCCCATCTCGTTCATCACCATCAAATCGTCACGAAACCAATAAAACCGCAATCCTCTTTCCAGCTGTCCTCTTCTGAGAGAATTCCAAGCCGTCAACAAATCAGATCCAAATAGCTTAATCAGCGCCAGTCGTGGAACAGGTCTGCAGGTGGGGCAAGATACATGCGCTATTCATTCGGTCAAGTCTTGCAAAGATCAAGAAATAGATCAATAATAGTACGCAAATCCACCAAAGGAATGGAAAATAAAGAAAACTTCAAAGGCCATTGACCATAAAAGTGACTTTGTCGCCGTGGCTTTCAATATTAATTGATTCCCCCCGTCCGGAGTATTGTTGTACAGCACCACACGGCTTCAGGGCTAGAGGGATGGAAGCATCGGAGATGAGTTTTGTGGCCTTGCGATCTTCACTTGAAGCAGGGAATCGACAACGCCATATGGCAAGTCATGACTGGGGAAACAAAGAATAAAATTGCAGGAGGATGAGTTGACCATCCCACTGACCCGCTCATTGGTGCCCTTTGTGCTCCCTAATTAAACTCGCTGTGGCGCCGTTGAACAACCCTGGTCGATCAGGCTAGAGCGAGGCTCCGAGTGTATACATTCACAATTCACAACGGAACAGCAGCCCCATGATTGGGCTGGCTGCACAGGTCATACATGGTACAGGCGTTAGCTTACTAGGAATGCCGTCCATCTCGGCTCTGACCCGGTGCTTCAGAGTGAAGGACAGGCTTTCAGGGATGTGAACCGAGTCATCGTGATCGAATTCCTATAGAGGATGTTCAATCCTTCCCCTAATATTCCTCTGAGGGGGGAAATTGATATTCACGTACCAGTTTCTATTCACATACCAGCTGGCTCTGGTGAAATGGCATCAATATTTTTTTCATTATTTAGTCCCTCTTTACCATAGTCTATCTGATCCTTACTTCTCAATCGTCGCTCCTTTCCTTTCTATAACCCTATCATCCGATTTTCTCGTCATTCCCTCGCTAAATACACTTGACAAAAGAGATCCTCTCACCACCATGCAGCTCCTCAACGTACTTCTCCTCTTCTACGCTGCCCTGGTGGCGTCCATCCCAACCACCAATAGTAACGCCGAACTCATCTCGAACGAATCCGCGGACACTCTAGCCGTCGTCTGCAAGTGGGACTGGGATTGCCCCAAGCAGCAGCTCTGTTGCAAGGGTCGCTGTCACAGAACTGGAGATTGCAAGCATGTTCCGCCCAAACCCGATGTCGCCCGCAATGCTCAGACTTGCACTTGGGCTACGGACTGTCGTCCTGGAAACCTCTGCTGCAACGGCTACTGTCAAAGTGTTTATGACTGCAGACGGGTTCCCCCGAAGCCCCCAGTTCAAGATTCCGAAGCCACCACGGACGACAAGGAAACCCCAGAAACCCCGGGTGAGACTGAACCCGCCGTCGACGACCGCAGCGAGACGCAGCTTCAGAAGAGACGCTATCGCTCGCCGGAAGATCAGCCTGATGACAAGGCTAGCGATGAGTCCGGTCCCCAGGGTGAACAGACAGAGACGGCCTGCAAACAGTGGTGGGATTGCGGAGTTAGTGGAGAACATCAATGGATGTGTTGCAATGGAAAGTGCCTCAAGTGGTACCCTGGATCAACACCTTGGGTCCGTCCAAAGTGCCTGAAGTAGTGAAACCTCGCCTTCAAGTGATATATCTTACGCTGTGGTAAAGCTACGAAGTATTTCGTTTGGGGCATTCATGCCATTTGGCTTTCGTTTGATGGACCATGCAGGCACTGGTTATGGACGATGGCCTTTGGCTCTTAGCCCAACCATGGCTCAAGAAATATCTGCGATCTTTTTGGATGGTTGGGATCATTTGATCACTTCATTCTCCTCTCTTCAATAGGGAACATTAGTTATTGTTTTGCTTACTGGATAAGCACAATATTCTAATGCACTGATTACCATCTCGTTTGCTGCGCACGTAGACGACACTGTAGTATCCCAGGATTATTTTGTGGCTAGATAGAGCCAGAAAGATCATGACATGTTGACAACCATCTAGATGTACTCCAGACTAATATCATCACTGTCCAATATGATTTACAACCCTAGCTCTCTTCCAGTCCGGCTCACCTGCGCCAAACTTGAAGACACCACCAACATCTACCAATCCATATCGTCACCCTCCTCCTCATCCTCATCAACATTCTCTTCCTCCTCGCCCTCCCGATTCCCCTCCACACCAAACACCTTAGAATTAAAGTCCATCGCGTAAGGCTGTACGCAATCCCTAATGGACTCCCCCATCTCAAAGTCCTCCACCATCCTCGCATCCTCCACCGTCTCCTCCTCCGCCGTCTGCGCATCCCCATATGCCAGCGATCTCGACACAAAGGCAAAGAACGACCTCGTCCCAATGCGCGCATGACATTCCGCCTGCAAGATATGATTCTTCTTCCAGTGAATCCGATCCCCCCTCATCTCCAGCGGCGACGGTTCCCCAGTCGGCGCGGCCGTCTTCTCGTAGTAGAACTCCTTGCGCATCACCCGGTTGGTGAAGTACTCGTTGGGCGCGAAGTGGAACACAAGCACATAGTCGAAGCCCTCCAGCCACTCGATACGGATGTCGATGAGGGACTTCAGGGGGCCGAGATCGGGCTTCGTGACGAGCTTGCGCGTCCCGTGCTCCTTGCGCAGGGCTGTAAGCCAGAAGTCCGCGATGGGGGCGTGGTGTGTCTGCGTGTCGCCGCTCCAGCCGGTGGCCAGCTCCGCGCGACGCTGGTAGAAGGCTTGGTTGTGCTCGTAGTGCTTTTTGCGGGCTTCGTGGATGTCGCGCTCCCACTGCGCGTTGAGCTCGCTTTCTTTGTCGTAGAGCGCTTTTAGGTCGGGGGTTGCCATCTTGACTTGAGGGTTTTTTTGGCTTGTGAGGTAGATGGGGTTTGTGTCTCCAGGTTTGGTGTGAGCTTGTTGTGGTGGATGTGGTGTTGTCAGTCTACGAGGCTGGTGGTGGTGTTGATCAGTTGAAGACCACTGTGGTTGAGATACTTGCAACACAAGAGCTGAAGAAGGCGGTAAGCTTGAGTTTTATAAAATGAACAGATGATGATCAGTGATCAATCTTCTTTTTCTTTGTGGTTTGTATTTCTACAAAGGGTATTCTTTTGGTGTCCTGATCAAAGGTAACCCTATTCACTACAAACCATCGGAAACAAGACCGCCACTACAGGACCAACAAAGACATTGCGCTTGTTTTTCCGAATAAAGAAACGCAATATTTTCTTTTTCTCAGTGAATCATACATGCTTTGGTCACGTTATGTACTGAGTGAATGAATATCGCTGGCGGTGATCACGTTGCATAATAGATCTGGATTAACACTGGAGAGATCTTCACCTTGAACCTTTTCTTTTCCTGAATTGGTATGATTGTTGGGGAAACACAAGTCTAGATATTAAACAATACAAATACTTGTCGCACTACTCAAAAACTTGAGTGAACGATGGTATAATGAAGATATCCATTGTGCCCTAACTTGCAAGCTCCATTGTAGATAATATGGGCATTGGGCTTATATAACCCCCTGTTGATGATCTGCTGATATCTATGTATTTGTGACATGCTCTTATTATTCACTAAGTTTTTACCAAGATCAAATTAGTAAATATCACGCATATTACTGCTATTAAGTACTATAGTCTACAGTATAGATAGAAGCAGAATTTCGGCAGTGGTACTAAGAGCCTGCCGTAAAGGACCTTGCTGCAGCTGGAGATCAAATCAGTAGTGAGATCGACATTCAGATGACGCCTAATGCTGCCAAGAGGGGGTCCGAGCACTGAGTGCGTTCGATCTTCTTAGAATATCTAGGTACTTTACTACTTAAATGCTTCATATAAATCTACAATGGCGTGGCTATGTAGACCTGAACAATGCAGGAGATGTTGCGCGGCTGACAAGCGACGATGCTGCATGCTTGGATGTTGGGTCAGTGCATCATTGCTCCATTTATCTTCAGCTTACTATTTACTTACTGAAGCCTTTAAATATAAAGACAGGAAAGGTCCAAGGATAATTATTTTATCTCCTGCTTCTCAGCTTAGGTGAACACCGACGAAAGCAATTCAAAGTTAGGTACAGTATGGAAACCAGTTCAAGCTCCAGCGCCGCAAATTATCTTCAAAGGACCTCAAAAGAACTACTACACACGGTATGCGAACCTATCTGTAGCCTCAAGATGATTTCCACCCACAGATATATACGGGGTTCTAATCCCCAGAGAAGTGGTTCGCAGATGATAGTTTCCAATACCAACCCTTGCCCGGCCCATCCCACATTCGTCTACTGAGACTCCAGCCTGGAAGACCGAACGATGAGATATCCTGCTCGATACGAGCCGTCAGCCTTGACGACAACCCTAAATACACGGCTCTTTCCTACACCTGGAGGAAACAGCACTCATACCTGCGTATCGGCACCACCCTGGCAGTGGACATGGTGAAAGCGGCGTATCGAAGGGAAGAGTATGACTTGCATTACACAGGGGCTGAAGAACAGGTGCGCACTACCAAGACCATCCTGTGCAATGGCAAGAAACTGGGCGTGACTTCGAACCTCTATGACGCTCTACTCTCATTCCGACAAACTCGGCCTAGGAATGGGGAGTATTGGATCGATGCGGTATGCATGAACCAAAGGTACCCGGATTCATCTCCGTCGTGTTTAAAGAAAAAGTCAACAGGGCAGTGACTGACCAGCTCAATAGCGATGTGATAGAAAGAAATGCCCAGGTCCGAATGATGGGCAGGATATACCAATCGGCGGGCCTTGTCCTTGTTTGGCTCGGTAACTGCTCATCAAGTCTAGCCCGGGGCCTTCCTGAGCTAGAAGCATTGGCGCGGAAGCCTCCAAGCGAACTACCGCCGTTCGATTTATTTCCTGAAGATAAAACGTCTACTGCTGCCGCATCCTCAGGTCTCTTTAATCTCTTCAAGGACGACTGGTCTTTCATATCAGCGCCAGCGATGGCTGCATTCGATCTAAGCAATCGGCATTGGTTCAAGCGCATCTGGGTACTGCAAGAATTCTTCTTAGCGAAAGAACTTGTCTTCCTCTACGGCAAGCATCAAGTTAGCCTCCAGGCCCTCCTGACTGCGTTTATATGGGCTTATCAAAATCCTGGAAAGGCAGTCAAGCCGGCGAAGGAGTCCTGGGACATTGCTAGGGCATACATCATGCCGCGATGGTTTTCCCACACCTGTGACTTCCCCAGTGTGCTGCTGGCTCGCGAAACCATTACCCAGGGCCGCAAGCTAACCCTCCGAGAATGGCTTCTGACCTGCAGGGGCCACAATGCTACCGACTCTAGAGATTTTGTATTTGGCGGCCTGTCTTTGATTCATCCCGCGTCGTTAAGAATAGATAAGCTGCGTCTTCAGCCAGGAGAGTACGCTAAATCTGACCTTCGCCCTCCTCCATTGCCACCCCGTCCTGGCACCCGTGCTCACAATAGCAATCAACCCACCATAGAATGCCCAGCAGCCATGGGAGGAGCCTCACCATCATTGGTGCCCCTTCCCAAGGGATTATGGCGTGTCATCGAGGTTGATTATAAAGCCAGTGAAGCGGAGGTCTTAGTCAACCTCGCGGCATGTCTGCTTTCCCAGAACGAACCACACGGTCTTGATCTGCTGTCTATTGCGGCTCGTCCGCGGGAGCCCAAAGATCATCTCAATGCGCTGTTCAAATTCAAGCCTAGTAGAACTCCTGGTCTCCCTTCTTGGGTCCCAGCCTTGGGTTCTTGGACAGTAAGTACCCTATCAGTTCACTTGTCTCATCTCCGTTCTATGACTACTCCTACCTGCACACCAAATCCTCAACTAACATCCATAGTCTCGTGTAAGCAGCAACCTAGCCACCGCCCCAGCAGCAGCAGGCGGCGGCGGCACGGTCTTTGCAGCCGGCACATTAGGACAACTACCGGCAGAAATCCCTTCGCCTACGATCTCTCGCGATGGAACGACATTATATCTAGATGCTATGCCCCTCGACAGTATTGAGGAGATACTGCTAGATGCGGAATTCTCATATTCGGAGGAGTACATCAGCGTCCTGATTCCCTTTCTCGAAAAGTTGGCCGCGTTGCCCTGCACCTACCCCTCAGATGTCGGGACGAGCTTCAACGCGGTGGCCACCGCTCTTGCTTCCTCCTCCAGTGACACTGAAGCGGGCTCCATGGCTGATAAGGACGCGGATCGATCCCCGTCCTCACTGCCACCGGAGCTGCGTGCTCGCATCTGGCTCTGCGAAATCATTGAGCGTGAGGTGCGCCACTGGGTGACCTCTTTGCGGATGGATATCAAAGCCTTCCCCCTGCAAAAGGGACACAGAGTCGACAAGCAGAGGCAGCTGGAAAGACTTCTAGTCGTATACCGGGCGTTAGTGAGAAAGTTTAACGACCTTCCATGGACTGGAGCAGCAGACCAGGGCAGACCGCGGCCTGGCAAGAGTGATGGTGGTGAGCAGAAGAAAGGACGACGCGAGCAGATTATGGAGAACCTTCGGGACAAGATAGTGGAGAAGATACCTGGGCCATCTGAGCACATTTTAAGGGATAGTATAGAGCCCATCTCGCCCGAGGCGCAGCGCTACGAGAACGCCTTCTATTCTGCTATGAACTGGCGGTGTCTGTTTAGAACGAAGGATGGCCTCATTGGGATGGGGCCTAGTTGGTTGGAATGTGGGGATTTGGTGATGCTGGTACGCGGTGCCATTGTTCCCTATGTGTTTAGACATGTTGATGTGGATTTGAGGCTGCAAGTGAAAAGCCTGGGAGACACGCTGGAGGAGTTGGAAGAGCGCCTTTTCGAGTGGAAGACTGGTGCTAAGAAACAACATCGACTCTCTGTCGTCGATACTGAGAGGGAAATTGCATCTTTGAAACAGAAAATCGGTGAGCTTCATGCTCAAGTCGGCAGGAAAGATGCATGGGTGTTGATCGGGGAGGCGTATGTTGAGGGCGTTATGCGAGGTGAGGCTTTGGAAAGGGCAGGTGTTGATTCTTTTGAGAGAATTGCTATTGTATGAGACTGGGACTGATATTGCTTCACCTTTTCGCTGCTTTCTAAGGTCCTTCTATCCAATATCTAATATAGTATTGTGCAAATTAGAAATACGAACTTCTTAATATCCAGCTGGCTCGCCTGGGAGCTGGCTCACGTCGTCCTATCACTATGCTACAATCTAGACATAAACCTATACTACAGAATTACTAATTGTAACAGCTACTGTACAGCAACAAAAAACCACCTAGGGACACTATCTACTTCCTTCCGTAACAAAGAGGACCATATGCCTTCCCAGGGAGGCTATCCTGATGCCAGGCCTCACTACCCACACAGGCTGGACAGTAGAAAAGGCTGTCCGGGTCATACTTCTGCTTGATTGAACACAGACGCTTGTAGTTAGCACCGAAGAAGTCGGTAGCCCAGTAAGGATCGTTCCGATCGGCCTAAGAGCATATTAGTCTTTGTCAGGATTCCAGAAGATAAGAAGAACTCACCTCGTTCATGTAGCTACCCATTCCCGGGGTCAAAGCCCTCATAGCCCCGCCCTTCTTGTAGGTAATATCCTTCTTGACAGCGTCAGCGTCTGACTCGTCAGCCCAACCCCGGGCTACAACGTTGACCATGTAGGTCGAGCGCCAGGCTGGGTTCACCCCAGAGAAGCGGTCTTTTCCGTCGGTCAGAACCTTTCCACCACCGACCAGCTCCACGCTGTTGATAGTGTACTCCTCCGGAGCCCCGGCAATGGTACCGATCATCTTGCGAAGGAAAGCCCGGTTCTTGGTCAGAGAGTCCTTGTTGAACATCCGAGAAGTCAACGCAGAGTTCGCCGAGCCAGTGGATTGGTGCGCCCCCGACATGGCCATGTAGTAGGCCGGATACGAGGGGAACTCATACCACTGGACCGAAACAAAAAGCGAGGTGCCGTTGTACTTCTGTAGCTTCTGCAGCAGAGGTGCAAATGCTACCTCTGCGTCCTTGCGAGATTTACCCATCGCTGCCACGGCATGGACGTACCCAACCGTCTGGTTGCCGATGATTACCATGGGGCTGTTGAGGGACCAGGTGCCGTACCCGGAGAACCCTGCGTCGGAGATGGCTGGGTACTCGGTGTGGATGTCTGTAACTGCTTCCAGAAGGGCATCGGTGCTGTTCCCCAGTGGCAGGATGGCGAGCGACTGCGCCACGACAGGTTTTGAAGGGTACGCTTTCATCACTACAGAGGTGACAACGCCATAGGTGCCACCGCCGCCTCCACGGATCGCAAAGTAGAGGTCGGAGTTCTGGCAAGCGTTGGCAGTTACGGTGGTGCTGTCGGCGAGCATGACTTGCGCTTCGAGGATTTGGTCTGACCCTAGACCGTAGTCACGGCTTGCAGGTGAGTGGCCACCACCTTGGATGTATCCACCGATACAGCCTACAGTCTGTTACAAATCATTAGATGAGCTGTGAGCTGTACTATGTCAATATGGGAGTGACCTACAGGGTCTCCTCCACCAACGATGGTCAGGTTACGCTTGAATGCCTCCCGATAGGCATCCGCCCAGACGTAACCACCTGCGATCGTGAGCGCAGCACCGGTCCACTTTGTGTCCTTACATTGGTCCGATGGCACGTAGTTTTCATGGTAGGTAATTCCTTTCTGGATATACTTGATCCAGATTTGTAGGGCACCGTAGCCCTCAGACCTTGTACCAGATGAGTTAAAGTCACACTAAATCGCAAGGTATCGTACTTACTTTCCTAGAATGTCATGGCCGGTGTTTCTCACAACAAGACGAATGTTATTCTTCTTTGCAAACACCATCCCGGCAGCTAGCTCTTCCGGCTCTGTCGCATTGATGGTGTACACAGGAGCCTGTCCCAGGGTACAGTTCCCAGGCTTCTCTCCCGAGCTGAGATCCACGGGCGGACAGCTGTCATCGGTAGGATAAACGTATCCGACGGGTGACAGAGCCTGCCAGGTTTCATTGGACCATTGGGAATTGACATAAGCGCACTGGGCATCGTCCTGGTCGGGACCTGGATAACAGGAAATGGCAATGGGGGTGTTCTTAATAAGCTTTCCAGATACCGACGCGTTGAGCGCATTCCAAGTGTCGAGAGATGGCCAGCATGAGTCTCCAGGTGTCTGCTGTGTGGTTAGTATCAATTGTCTGAGATGTCGTTCCTTTTAAAGACGCACGCATTTACAGGATCCCTCGGTGTTGGCGTAGGCCAACCCGGTGAGGCCCAATAGTGACCACAGAGTTGAACGCATGGTCAATCGTTCAAACAGAGCTATTGTACGAGATGTTCACGAAGGAGAAGCTGAGCTGCGGTCGGGATTGAATCTAAATACTTCCCCTATTGGCTACGGGTACGAGCGAAGCAAGGTAACTGGCATGACTTGTGCAAGGGTTGTGCATGCGTTCGCTGTGAATACCTTTTTCCGTATGCGCAAGAGGGTCTGATTGGGCAATCCAAGAGTGTTACATTAGTCTGGCCATTAATTAACATCACTTTGGTACTCTCACTGCTACCGAGGTCGGGATGTGCCGCATCCCGGATCATCCCAGGCGTATATTGAATGCTGACTCAAGTTACTTTGCATCTCATTGGCTCCGACAATGTGGTGCATTTTGTCTGGCTTATGAAGCCTTGCAGATACATCTAAGTGCCTTGTTCAGAATTGTATGCCTTTATAGATGTGAGACGTGCTGGTGTTTGACTTATGATCACAGCTGTGGCTTTGGCGACATCCCACCTCCGAGAATCTAGGCAAAACCATTCGAACAGTTGACAGCCCTCAGGCCACGTTGGCTCCATCCCAAGTTCCACATGGTACAGTGGATATGCAGGCACGGGAGACTAAAGTTGACGACAAAGCGCCCGTCCGTTGTCCGTCCCTTCGCTTAGATTTAGTGCCGTTTTCTCCAAATTAAATTTGTTCTGTTAGATTACCATTGAGCGGATTTCTCGTAAAGTTTCCAAAAGAAGAACGATAAGTGTGCGACGGCACCCTATACACTGACATTTCCCTCAGATTCATAAGTGAACCATTGGCTTGTGCTCACATTCTGTCTTGTTGTATCCCGTGAGATCCACAACCCTAGGGTGGCAGATGGTGCCCGTCGTGGACTCGGGATCACCACGACATGCGCGGCACTTGATTCTGGAGCACACGGCATAATATAGACAACTAATAAGGGGCCCTACGTAGAGTGACAGGGATGGCGAAACATTTGGGACACACTATGTTGAGATGGTGAGACTATACGAGCTTTAATAAATTATCGGAACATCTGGGCCCTAGGTCCGCGGTCCTCGCTGCCGCCCACAAACGGCCCCCATATCAGCACGGACCCTGATGGCCTCTGGAGTTGCACCAGCGGCCGATGTTCGGTCTTGAATATGGTCTACTGCAGCCTAGTCGTGTACATTCAGCTCCCTCATCCTCTGATGGGGGGAGGAATCCTTGTCCTCCATGCGCATGCGCAGTGAAGGATGACGCCGGTGAACCTATCTAAGATTTGAGTAAATTAACATGTATATCCCAAGTCACATCCATCGTAGGGCCATCACCATGCTTTCCACTTCGCATTGGCACTCTTCTTTATACATTCCACCTCTCCCCCACCTAATGACCCCCATGCGACCAGCATGAGCAGTTTTACTGCTCCCCAAGGCGTAGCAACCCACCTGTCCGCCAATGGCCTCATTGGTGTCACCTGGACAGGTGTGGCGCTGGGCGTCGCATTCACTTCCATCCGTATAGCCATCCGCCTGCAGCGCATGAAGCATTTGCTAGCAGATGACTACTTTGTCCTGTTTGGGCTGGCTTTGCTCATCACAAACGCGGTGCTACAGACCATACAAGCGCCACACCTCTACTACATGTCTCTAACCCCCACCGGAGAAGACATCAAATATCATGCCCTGCGCTATGTTCACCTGGAGTTCGTCATTATCGGTCTCTTCTGGTCCATCCTCTGGTGTATCAAGGGCTCCTTCCTGGCCTTGTTCTGGATGATCTCAGACGGGCTCCCGAAGTACCGGCGCGTATGTGCTGCGATCTCCATATTCACATTCTTAGCGTATGTTGGGTGCTGGATTGCGTCGGCACTCAACTGCCACCCTCCATCGGACTACTTCAGATTCGGTATTTTTCGCTTGACATCCGGAATACGAAAGAGAGACTGATCTGTTGACTTGTCAGGAAAATGCACAAAACCCGCCGATCTCAGAGGCTCCGTTATCTCTATCAGCTATAGTACCGCTGTGGATATCATCACCGATCTGATGAGTACGACTCGCTACCACATTCTTATTAACCCCATTAATATTAACAATCGCAGTCATGGGTCTCCCCCTCCGCATCCTCGTGAAATCGAAGATCACCAGACAGCAGAAAATCGGCCTGGGCGTCGTATTCTGCGTCGGATTCATCATCATTGCAATAGCAGTCGTGCGCGCAGTCCAAATCATCGGAAAAGCTTACTCGGACCAAGTCAATCTTGCCATATGGAGTATCGCTGAATCATCTATCTGTACGTCCAGTTTTCTCTCTCATCACCGGAGCCATCAAGTAGATACTGATGCAATGTAGCTGTCATAGTCGGCTGCCTCCCGCCCTTCAAATCCTTTATCTCCCGAAACTCGAGCACAAACCAGTATCCCTACGGATCAAGCGGATACGCAGCGAATCACTACGATCGGAGTGCGACATCAGCGCGGAAGAAGCGGTCTTTGATTACGAGTTTGAGTGAGGTGCCCCTCCCACTGCACGATATGAAACCATATCGTGACTTGGGGTATGAATCTCACAGACAAAATGTGCACATAACCGGGGGTGTGGATGGGCAGGATAACCCTGGGAATACGTCGTGGTTTAAAACGTCCGATGATGAGCCACGTGGGGAGATCAGGATGGTTAAGGAGTTTGTGAGTTAGATTCTTTCTCTTTTCCTTCTTTGTGAGTACGCTTACTGATGTTTACAGAGTATGGTTTCTTCGAGATGACTTATGTTTCTTTCTGGCGCGTATCATTTTCATATGTGGATACTGTATATAGACTTTTTAAAAGAATATACAACAACTCTGCCACCCTATGCCTAACTACCATCAATCGAGAGACCGAAACTCAGCTACCTCCCGCTGATTCAAAATTTGCTCCTCTGAAAACCAATCCCCATGCATACCGTACGGCACACGCTGCGGTAACAACACTCTCGCGACAATATCCCTCATCTTGCGAGCATCAATTATCCACAGCTCACTGCGCGAGGTTGTTGGTGCGTTACCATTCGCATCAAGCTGGGCCTCGTCAAACACATACGTAACGAGCCAGCCATCGTCTTCAGAGGTGCCATCCTTACGGGGCACAAATGAGCACTCCTGTGCATACCATCCATACGGAAGAGTAAACACTTGGATGGGGTCATCCACGTTGTTCGTAGCTAGAATCTCGCTGATAGATCGTTGGTCAACACATCCATTTATCTGA
This sequence comes from Aspergillus pseudonomiae, assembly GCF_009193645.1. Lineage (NCBI taxonomy): Eukaryota > Fungi > Ascomycota > Eurotiomycetes > Eurotiales > Aspergillaceae > Aspergillus > Aspergillus pseudonomiae. The sequence continues at coordinate 282,541 of NW_022476027.1, read as the reverse complement.
GTTAGTGGTTGGCCTTCGGCCACCTTCAATAAGCGTTGGACATCTATTTTGACAAGACAATCAATCTTGACACTGGATTTCTGTCTCATGGCAAAGTTCCCTTCGCTCATGGAACATCCATAGACGAATCGGGCGGCTGTCATCTCTAGATGTCGTGGGACGTGGGGAAATTCGAACGGAATTGCCGACAGCGCCCATTGCTCGCTTATATTGTTAGATCCATCCGCTGGGAACTGGTAGTAATACAACCGACATTCAGGATTCGGATGAGTGGCCTCTGCTGGTGCGTCTAGATCTCCCATGTGGTAGAGAGGAGACACGCTGTTCATCCGACAGACAAGCATGTGGACCCGTGTTCCCCAAGGGACACTTTCATCCCAGCTGTTCACGGTATGAAAGATACAACAAGGATCGGTTTCATACCATTGAATCTGAGCGGGACAGTACCTAGGGAAGACCCCAAAACGGGTGCAGCTGTGCGGGTCGTACTGTATGGCGGGCTTATTGCGGGTTATATTCGTCGGATCCAGAGCAAGAGGCATGTCAACCATAATGGTATGCTTGCGCGACACCCCAAAATCATGTATCATTTTTCCGGATGTGAAGCCGGGAACGGGCTGGTTGAGGTATGATCCGTGCTTGCTGGCCCATCCAGGAGATATGATGCTGTAGTGTACAAATGGGAAGATAAACGTCGAATGTAAAAGCAGTAGCTCGCCCGTTTGGTAATCGTTGTGAGGCTGGTATCCTAGGGTTAGTGTCCGTTAATAATAACAAGATAGGGACGTACATGGGGTATCGTCATCTCGTTATGGAATCCTTCTATCCCGGGTCCACCGAAAGATGGCCCCCTTATTTCATCAGGGGGCTCTCCCTCGGCTCGGCTCCCTGTAAACCATCCTACCGTGTTTAGAGACGGAAGGTAGACTCTAATTGGTGGACCAGTCTCCATGGTTGCCAACACTCTTCCATCATGATAGAGAATGTTGGTGTTGGCTGTGCTAATTCTCCGGATTGGGCGGGCTACAAGTCCGAGAAAGGAGGCGAGCATCAGCGCCATGGTCCGCAACATGCCCATAAAGACTTTCAGTGGAGATATCATAGGGCTGACTAGCGTGGTGACGCTTGACACAACCGGATTGATGTGTGGATGCTCCGCCGTTGCGCAGTGCACATCCGTCAGGATATACCGATTCGAATACAACGGCTGCTGCAACTTTGATCCAAGCATGCGCCTGAAGAACACACCAGAGAGCATACCGTCACCATCAAACCAGTGTAGGTCGCGGCGATCATCATCCTGAAGAGAATTGCTGCCGTTGCGGACATATTGCCCTCCAAGGAATTCCTCAGGAATTGTGCCCTGAACCTCGCAGGGATGCGCATGCTGGACAGTGTAGATGGGGGCATAGTTTCCGGAGAAGTAGCTATGATAATGGATTAGTATATTGCTCATCTGCATATGGCTCGCACATACGGATGCGTGCGACTTTTTTCTTTACCAGTCATGTTGTCGGCTGTGGTATAGGGGAATGTGCTGCTAGCCTAGGTACAAACCCGACTAATGGCGAAACCAGGCAACCAGCGAGCTGGATATTTAAGGTAAACCACATTTTCGATGAACATATCGTGGTCGGGCCCGTTTCATGGCATATGAAATCATACTTTATAGAGGCCTGTTTATGTACAGCCCAACTGGGTATGTGCTTGGCATGGCTGAACTCTCCTGTCCTCTGGGTTTGCTCGGTCACCACGACTTGCCCTTGCTGGGCGATACCTCAGGGCCTTCGCTATTAAGCGGTTATCCTAGGCTTTTGTGGGGAAACTATGTATGTAAACGGCCATAGTCTACTGCAAGGGGCGACTAGCTTCGCAAATGTGTTGTCTTCTCGAGAGCATGCTATAAACCAGGAATATCCTAAGCATCTCCCACGAATCTAAGTTACGTCCAGTTGAAATTGTCAAATCAAGATCAATTCCATTTAAACCATGGGGCTTGACTATATTCTGGTGTGAGTATGCTGTCATCACGTTGTATCGTGGAATTGCTGACCTGACCTTTCAGGCATGTCACCTATAATATACCCTTAGCGGGGCTCTTGACACTTGTTTACTGGCCATTCATGACACGTCTGGACTGGCAAAAGATTTCCACCCTCGTCATTGTAGGTATAGTTCCTGTAGACAGGAATAGGGAGCTTACTGTTGAGCTAGATATCTCTCGTCGCTACCATTCCTTGGGACTCGTACTTGGTGCGTCATCGCATCTGGACCTACGCCCCTGATGGGGTTACAGGCTGGACGCTATACGATATCCCTATTGAAGAAGTGTCTTTCTTCATTCTTCAAACTTATAATACCAGCTTGGTATATCTAATTCTAACTCGGAGGCTTGTGTTGCCGATGTACTTGGGTACAGTCGCACGAAAGAAGACTATCATTGGAGCTTTGATACTTCTACTTAATACTTTGTTTGGACTTATCGCATTGCGCTGTGGAGAACAGTTTACTTATATTGGTCTAATTATCACATGGGCTGGTCCATTTCTTCTGATACAATGGTAAGAACCCTTGCATCGCGAACTGGTCGTATCTGACACGAATCTTAGGCTATTGTCATCTGGTTTTATTATGGCACTTCCCAAAATGGAGCTTATGGTATCAGTTACACTTCCCACTCTTTTCCTTTGGACTGTGGACACAATTTCCATCAACCAAGGAGTTTGGACTGTTGAAGTGCCGACCAAACTAGGTATTCAACTGTGGAGTGGTATGGATATAGAGTAAGCCATACCAACGTGAATGACTAGGTTCAGAACATACTGACCAAGCAGGGAGGTGCTCTTCTTCCTCCTCACCAATATGATGATCGTTTTTGGTCTAGTATGTATCGACTATGCTATTGCAATGGCAACCTGTGAACTAGCCCAATCATCGGAAGCACTTCAAAGCTTCCCATCCTATTTCCGTGTCTTCGCACAGTTTGTAACCAAAAAATACCATCCAGACGCACGATTCGTAGCTAGTCTAGGAAAGGCAGTTGAGCGTCTCGCAGCCTCCAGTCAGAGCTTGTACATGGGGAGTGCCATGTTTCAAGGACCGCTTCGGATCGATCTAATCTTACTGTGAGTGATTGTCTACCCCTAGGTTAACTCTACGTGATATATTGACGAGTATCATATGTAGATACTCTTTCTTCCGAGTAGCAGACAACCTAGTCGACGAAGCCCAGGACACCGAAAGCGCACGTAGGGTCATTGCGCAATGCGATCAACTCCTTGAAGCCAAGTTTTCATACCCAGATCTGTTTCCATTCTCTGAAGAAGCCAAGCAGACTGCGCCTCCGGAGCTCATCGCAGCGATCGACAGTCTCCCCGTATCCCGATTGCGGCTTGAGCATCTAAAGGGTCTCCTCGAGGGCTTCCGGACGGACCTAGCCTTCGGCGCGAAATCTGGGTCCTTCCCTATCGTCACAGAATCCGATCTTGATACATATTCCTACCACGTCGCTAGCACCGTAGCGGCATCCATGCTGGGTCTAGTTGTCCATCATTTTCCGGATCATGAGTTTGCGGTCAATGTTTTTCTTCGTCGTCGCGTGGTAGATGCTGGTGAAAGGATGGGCCAAGCTCTCCAATACACTAATGTGGCCCGTGATATTACTCGCGATGCTGCGATTAACCGGGTGTATCTACCCACAACATGGCTAAAGGATCAGGGGCTGAGTCCTGCTGATGTACTTGCTTCCTCTACAGATCCTCGGGTGCAGTTAGTACGAGATAGAGTACTTGATAGGGCCGACTATCTCAGTGCTTCAGCTCGGGAAGAGATCAAATTTCTGCCGGAAGAGGTGCAGGGGCCTTTTTACGCGACCGTTGATAGCTATCTGGAGATAGGAGCAGCTTTGAGACGGGGCATGAGGCCAGGAACCCTAGGGGGCAAGTTAAGGCTTCCAATTGGAACACGCTTGTGGGTTGTTTATCGGGCTATGGCCTTGAGACAGTAGTCTGGATTACTTTTCTATTAGATTCTCGGAGTGTGAATTTAGATGTCTCATAGAGAAGTCTTTGAATTGCCTCACCATTTTCATCTTCGTCGTATACCTAATGCTGCTTCCAGAAAACTGACACCACCAGAGCCAACAGAGCCATCACTACTGTCAATATTAACCCCATTCGAGGGTTCTGCTCAATTTCCATGTTCCAATCTTCCACTATTTGCTGAGCGACAAGCTTGCTCCCTAACAGACAAACAGGAACGCCTGTCCCCGGATGCGTGCTGGCTCCAACAAAATAAAGCCGCTCAATGTCCGGATGCTTGGTCTTCGGCCTGAAGCTGAGCACATTAAAGAACGAGTGCGATAGGCCTAAGATCGCACCACGGTCGAGATTGTATTTCTTTTCCCAGGTAAGCGGTGTCTCAACCGTTTCGTGGACCAGCTTGGACCGCAAGCCTTGGAGCCCCGTGCGAGCCTCGATAGTGTCCAGGACAATTTCGCGCGTTTGAGATACTAGGATATCCCATTTCTCTTGTTCCAGTTGTCCTCCAATTTCTGATGTCAAATGGCCCACTGGGACCAAGACGACAACAGCGTCTTTACCAGGGGGTGCAGCGGTTGAATCGATCTTACTCGGTATATTCACATAGAATGACGGTTCGTCGGGAATACGATGTTCCTCGAAGATGGCATCAAAGCTTTCCCGGTACTCCTCAGCCAGGAAGATATTGTGTGCTCGTAAGGGAGGCAGTTTCTCATCGAAAGACCAGAAAAATGAAATGCTACTGCACGATGCTGGTCTTTTTTTCAGGTTGTGCGACCGGTGTGTCTTTGGAAGGAGTTCATTGTATGCGTAGACAAGGTCAGCGTTGATTACGACTAAGTCAGCATAGAGCTCTTTGCCATCTTCCAGAACGATGCCTTTTGCGAAGCGATCCCTGTCATCGAGTAGGACGGACTTGACGGGACTGTTAAGGATGTATTCTACTCCAGATCGCTGTCCGATATCTGCTAGAGCTCTAAGAACCTTGTTTAGGTTAGCGAATGAGTGTACCTACGGGATGGAGCGGGCATACTCTTTGGAACCCGCCCTCTGGATACCATATTCCGTCTACCGTCTCAATATATTGTAGCAGCGAATACGTCGCCGGAGCCCGGTATGGACTCATACCCATGTACATGCTACCAAAAGTCCACACGCGCCGCATCTTCCCTGAATAGAAATACCGCGCGGCTCGAGCGTATGTGCTCGTCCACGGATGGATGAAAATAAGTGATTTCAATACATTCCACCGTAGCAAACTCAGCAACCGAGGGAAATTCTTTCGTAGCATATGCGCAAGTGACAGGTTATAGTGAGTACCGGCCTCGTTCAAGAAGGCACAGAAACGGGGAAACCCATCCGGACCTTCGTGATGTTGGATCTGCTCCTTCAGGCGTGTGAGATCGGTCGATACCTCGATGATATCCATGTCGGGGAACCAAACACGATAGTTTGGCTCGCATTTGATGAGACGGATATCTTCTTGATTTAGCGAGGTACCGAGATCTTCGAAGGTCTCTTCGAAGACCTCGCGCATTAAAAGCAATGACGGGCCTTGGTCGAAGCGCTGGTATTGTTAGGTACATTCTTTCAGTTCAGAGTGGGATATACATAGCCATCTTCAGAGATAATGGAGCATCGGCCTCCAATGAATCCGTGTTGTTCTACAACTTTGACGTGGAACCCTTGTTGAGCCAGTCGTGCTGCTGTGGCGATCCCCCCGGTGCCAGCACCTGAGACTATTAGTCAGGTCTTGATAAAGTGGTAATACAAATGGGTAACATGAGGTTAGAAGAACAAACTCACCAACAATAATTACAGTGGCCATCGCCACAGATTGAAGGGTTCTGCTGGTTAGCCCTAAGTTTTAGGGAAAGCAATCCCATTTCATGCCACGCTCTTTTTACGAGAGAAGTGAATGATGTCCTAGTATCTCTAAACAATCTATATTCTATATTGTTCTCTCAAAGTCAAGTATATGTATGACGTTTTCATCACTATTGAAACTTTCCAAAATCAAGATTTATGGATGATGGGACTCGCAACCTCTTGCGTCACAAATTATTTTGACTGCATGAATATTCATAATAAGAACTTGAGAGGCTTTTTGGATCAATGCATTGGCAACTGTGGTCATTTCGGACTAACTAATATGGTCGTTACCGACGAGCTGTATTGAATGGCCAGCTAGGTTGATGCTGCAAGCTGATTCCAAAAGGGGCGGGATAGGGTTTGATGGAGTTGATGCTAGTCACCCTACCATGCATGCCAACTGGATAAATGTCGCGTATACCATACTGAAACTACAGTCTACAGCTTAGTTGATGGAACGCTTGTCAACATCTTGGACAATTGAAATGCCTTGCACAATGATACTGGGGCCCAATAGCTGATGTCTATACATTTGTGTTGTTTTAACAAGGCCCCAACTCCTTTTGCAAGCCTGGTATATTGTCTTCTTTGGTAAACCCTAACCTGGACACAATGCGACATCCCACACAGTGAGTAATGATAAGTCTGCGAAGTATCCGGGGTTTCGGGTTGATGTTACCGCGAGGCCCACCCTAATCTAGTATTTCAATCCCCGCACAAGTATCAACTTCATCAAGACAACTTCTTGCAAGGATTATTTTAGTTTTCACTTGATAACGCCATAATGCTCGAGGCTGACCTGTGCTGGCCTCTGTGGGAGGAGGGCTCAGTGGATGGAGCATTCAAACTTGAGGCACCAGAAGGCGATCTAGCGAAGGCAGTCATCACTGAAGTCGAGCGTCCCTTTCTCCTTGGTTACAGTCCAATCAAGGCCAATGGAAGGGGAGTACTCATTCTTGGAGGCGGCGGCTACGTTCAGCTCATGGTTGGTCGGGAAGGCATCGCGGTTGCGAAATGGCTAGCCAGCCTTGGGTTCTACGCCTTTGTGCTTGTCCACCGATTTCCCACCGCTTGTACTGGTGCTCAGGCGCCTCTAGATGATGCTAGACGTGCGTTCAAGATGATGGCGGAGTCCGGGCACGCACCGGAGGGACAGGGTATATGCGGCCTCTCTTCTGGTGGTCATCTCGGAGCGGCGCTTCTGGCCCAATATCCTCAAGAATGGACATCACCCGATCCAGAAATCCCTCAGGCTCAGTTTGCTATTCTTGGATATGGACCAATCTCGACAAACGCTGCCGGCCGTACCATCGTTGCAAACAAGCCACCCCTTCCGCCTGCAGAGAAGCAAGCTCTCTACGACGCAGTACAGCCAGATGTCCAGCTCAAATCCCCGGCCCCAGCTACATTCATTGTTTACTCTAATAATGATCCGGTCGTCCCTGTTGCCAACGCTTATCGTCTTGCCGAGGGCATAACCAAGAGCGGAGGGTCTGTCGAGCTTCATGTCTTTGCAGATGCGCCTCATGGCTTCGCCCTCGACACGGAGAGTCTACCTGTTTCTAACTGGCCATCAATGTGTGAAGCATGGCTTAGGCAACATGGTTGGATATAGTAGAAGTTCTTCGGCATGAAGCGCCTCAGACTTACTTGGCAATGAGTTGGGACGGGGCTTGAGATAAGGGAGAGTCGAGACAGAGATTATATGCCTCAGGGCTTATGGTGTTACATAAAATGAATCCGTTATCTTTGTATAAAAGAGAAAGCATTAGACTTCATTCTATCATAATTTCATTCATCATTTTTCTCTCTTTTGAACTGTATTCTTCCTGTTGTGTACATGTGCACAAGTGCTCGCCAGGAGATAACCTCACTCGTCGGAGTCATATACAGCAGCAGGCTGAGCTTGAAACAGCTGGTACATTTATTAGCTTAATCGAAAAGGTTTAAATACAGTAAATTACAGATAGTTCGTTTTAGAAGTTTGCTAGTTTCAATTCGGAGTTTTAAGGCTGTCGAACTATATGCCGCCCAATTGGGAAAGGCGGACGCGAATCCGCTGGGCAGACAGGCGGTGTGGAATTCTGCCGCGGACTTATCGATTGTTCTCCCTCGAAACGCTCGAGTCTTGCGCATGCATCATCTTTCATAATATTTCGCATGTCACTCCATCATGTCTCGTTTACCTCCTGACGATAATAGATTTCCGCCGGGTGCTTCCCACCGGCCCTATCCGCGCCGTGATGATAGGGACGGCCGCATGTACGACGACCGTTCGCGCTCGCGCTCGCCTGGCGGTATTACGCTCCTCCCCGCACGATAGCATAGGCGTGGATGCTTGAAGAAAAGCCGTACAGTGTCTCTCTCCGACTCGACAACTGCTAACTGTATTCTCGGGTCAAAAGATCTTCCGCGCTCTCCCCCACGAGGGCCTGCCTCGGACAGAAGACACGATTACCCCAGAGACGGCCCGGATGCCAGACCTCGTTACCGCAGTCGGGACCGTGATGACTATCGACGACGCTCGTCTAGATCGCCTCCGCCCCGGCGCGGGAGGCCAGCATACAGAGATCGCGACCGCGAAGGTTATCGCTCGCCGGGATACCACAGTCGGAGCAGAAGTCACAGTCGAAGTCGGAGTCGAAGCCAGCGACGAGGCCGTTACTACGGACAAGAAAGCAGAGAAGTGATGATGGATGGCCTGCCGGTGGATATGACGGAAGAAGACGTTGGAACACTCCTTCCCCCTGAGATTTCATTGCACGTGGAAGCTCAGAGTTGCGCTCCACAATGCACCGTTTTGGTAACAAGAGGCTGAGATGTGCATGTCACCGGTGATTCCGGTCGACGTGTTGAACAGATTACGAATGAACTCAGAGACGGCTATCATATTGAAGGTCTTGAGGAAGTTCGGGTGATTCGTGATCGGCAGACGAGTAAGATCAATACTCCTTTGATGTAATCCGCGGATGTCCTGACGGTTTGCAGAAATATCCCGACAGCTCGGCTTTCTCCGATTCCGTGACCTCAACTATTCGCGCGTTTTTGTTGAGCGCAACTTTCCGTCCATCTACTTCTACGGTCCAAGCGCGGGTCAGGATGACCGTGGAACCAAAGTCCGCATCGCATATAGCCGGGAGAGAGAGGATCGCGCTCGCGCCAGAGCGGAGGGGGATTGGACTTGCAAGAATGTGCGTAGTACACTGCACACTACCGGAAACGCAGCTAATATATCTCTATTCAGTGTGCGATTGTCAATTACTCTACACGTTCAAAATGTTTCCGGTGCCAAGCTCCCCGACCTGGTATGCATCTTCGCCTCACCCACTATAAGTATCTTACTAACGAGCACAGAACCCGGTCCGACGGGTCCTCCTGGAATCGCTGCTCCCAAGGTTGAGAATAATGGTGATAATGATGCTGCTCCTGAAAACCAGCCCTCGCAGTTTCTCTTATTCCGAGGACTGGAGCCCACCGTGACAGAAGAACTTCTTGCCAAAGGAGTTGCTAAACTATACCGACCAGCTAGCAATGCTGAAAATACATCAGGAAATCAGAAGAAAGGGGCTAAAGTGGCTTCCACTACTGGCGATTCGAACCTGGGAGCTCGGGACGGGTCTATCCGCCGTGTGCTACTAGTACGAGATCGTAAAAGCAACGAAAGCTGGCGCTACGGTTTTGCGGAATTTGCAACTATCCAGGTAAGGAACTCGTCCTTCCGCTTTCGTATAGTCGTTCTTACCAGACTCTCCAGGATGCTCAAGCGGCTGTTACACGTCTGAACTCGTTTGAGAAGTTCACCATATCATCAAGGCCAGTGCTTGTGAGCTACATTCACGCTGGTGTATTTGTTCCCGTCATCAATCCCTCGGCGCGTACGGAGAGGTTCACATTCAGTCCTCTCAACAACCCATCCTTAAAGCTTATGTATTGGGATGAGGAGGCTTACGTTACAGAGCTCACAGTGTCGACTGGCGACAGCGACAATAATCAAATGCTGTTGAAGAACGACCAGCCTGATCAGCCAGAAACCCAGGGAAAGACACATAAAGACACAGACAAAACTAAAAAGAGAAAAGCAGATAACTCGACCACTGCCGGCGCCAAGAAGCTTGCGATGCCGTCGCATCTGCAATTCTGGAGCAATCGGCACGCAGAACTACATGGCATTCAGAAGAAGGACCCCGATGACCCCGGAAGCGGCCCGGATCAAGGGGCCTCGTCCATGGATCCTGGCGCTCCACCAGCCCAGTCCTATGCGGACCCCAGTCGGAACTGCTGTTATCTCTGCATGCGCCAATTCAAGAGCTCCGCGGAAGTCAACCGCCACGAACGACTCAGTCAGCTGCACCAGAGTAACTTGCAAGATGAGGAGCTAAAAGCCAAGGCCATGGGGAAGCTCATCAAACATGGTATTGCCCAGCAGACACCGGAGTACCGCGACCGTGCCAGGGAACGCCGACAGGCATTCGGCAGCTCCAAGGCTGCAGCTAAGAAGAGCGCGCCTCCACCGAAGGAGGAAGAAGAGCCCCCAGTGGAGTCAACGTCGAAGGGTGCTTCTCTTCTCAGCAAGATGGGATGGTCTGCTGGAACAGGACTGGGTGCTCAGGGCACTGGCATGACTGCTCCTATTGCCACCGAGGTCTATGCGCAGGGTGTTGGTCTAGGAGCACAGGGAGGCAAATTGGGAGATGCAGTCGAAGAAGCAGGACGCAATACCCGCGGGAGATACGATGAATTCTTGGAAAAGACAAGGCAGACTGCACGGGAGCGCTACGAGCAAATGGAGAAATAGTTGTAATACCTTGTACAATAGCTAACCACAATGAAATTCATGACATCAAGTTCAGACCAGTCGAACACGTCCGCATAAAAACTCAAACACAATAATCAAGCCAAAAATCTAAACCGGGAAACCATAGCAATACACTGAATCAAGCATTCAATCAACATGAATCCTCCTCAAACACCGATCCGACTTGGCTGTAAACGAGCTCCGCGTATGCATCATGGTCACATTATCGCTGATCACCCAATCGCCCTCCTCCCACGAATGCCAATAAGCAACACGACGATCATGAAGCAAGGAATCCAGCATCTGGCATATCTCCGCGGAGTTGGGGACGTCCTGGATCGTGACGTATGTCGGATCGAAGGCCGTTTTCTCTTGAGGCCAAGGCTCATGGTACCGAAGACAGGGTCGGTTGTGAGCAAAGTGAGGCTCAACGAGGGGCAAGTCGGTGATTTTGGCTTCATCGAAGGAAACGGTTCTCACTGTCCAGGACAGCTTGGCGAGCTGTTCCAAGGTGTAGTTTTGGGGAAGGTAGTGCCAGATGAGGTGGGAGGCGCTGAAGAGCGTGAAGCCGGTGTCCTTTGGAGAGGGGGTCATGCCGGTGAAAAATTGGAACCTAGGATTGGACTTGGTTAGACGAGTTCATGTCTTTTGTTTTTACGAAATTTACCGTGGGAGTAAAGATAGTAAGTAGGGTTTGGTTGCACTCACTTGGGCGGACAAGAAACAGTGACTTCTTTCCCATCTGCATCAATCTCCTTCTTGACTTTGAAAAGACCGTCATAGTGGAATGGCATCCACTCGGCAGATAGCACGTTATTGAGACCCTGGGATTCAGACCCGTGGTCCTTGACCTCCAGTATCAAGCCGAATTTCCAGGGCATGGGAGTTCCCATTTCCTCGGCCTTCTTGAGATACAGGTCTCTGTCACGGGTGTCGTTGAAGCCTCGGAGAATCAAGGGGGAGTTCTCCTGGGCTAGTTCACGGATCTTGAGCATGTCCAGGTGCGTAACTGACATGTTACTCTCTGTGGGTCGGATGATCAGGCCACAAGGGTATTGCGGCTCGATCTCCACCGGCTCAGACCAGGTGTACAGGTCCGATTTGACGCGGTAGTACCATGGTCTTCCGTTCTTGTGTACTAACTCCACGTCGTCGCGGTTATCGAATACCTCGCGCAGGCCGTACTCGATTCGTCCGTCGACGGTGAAGCATGGAGAGGAGTGCCAGGGCGTCACGGCATGGAGAGCCAGTGGCAACACCTTGATTGAGATCTTGGTAGATCCGGCGGATGGATGAATCGATAGACGGATATGGTCTGCGTAGTTCTTCCGAATTGCCTCTGCAAAGGCCTAGTGGGGAAATCAAAGTCAGTCGGACTTGCGCTATCCTTTCGGTGTGTCAGGACACAACGACCTACCTTGCCACGGACGATCATCTCCTTGGCGATCGATTCGAGCTTTTGCTTGTGGGAGCGTTTCGAAACGCTTCCGTCGTCGACGAACGTGTGCTCCAGGTCCTTGGTGAGGAACTTGATGTAACCTCGATAGGTCGCGCACACATCCTTGTCCTCCCTGATACTGGCGGCACAGTCGTAGTCCAGGGGTGTGTAGTTCTCCACCAATCTCTGTCGGAAGGTTCCTGCAAGGCTCACGTAGGTAGCTGCGTCCAGGGGCATGTCTTCGTGCACGTGGAGGAGGTGCTGGAGTCTGATAAATTGGATGTGCTTGTATTCCTGGTCGGAGACGAGTTGTCGAAGAGATTGTCCGTATGCGTAGACTTCTGAATCGGGCACTCCTAGGAGGTCTACTTTCGTCAGCCTTGACATCGTCTAGGTAGGAAATACTTCCTCATGAATGCGCGTACCGTTGTATACAAGACCATCAGAGGCAATAGTCAATATAGCACCAGGCTCATAGACATCCGTAATCGCCGCGCACAGGCCATTTAGGTGTGACAAGGCAGTCTCTTCTCCCTTATCTGGCAAGGCACCCAGGACCTTGTTGTTGCGGTTTGGAGACTTGAATGGAAAGGCTGGGAGGATCAATTGAATCGCCTGCTGAGCCTTCACTCGCGAATAGATGAGAGGGAGGAACTTCAGGGTTCCTTCATCGCTGCGATCCTGTACGGATTCGGGAACGGGTGCGCGATAACGATAGATGACGTTCAAGATTTCGGTGGCCTTTTGGAGTGCTTTTGCATCGAAGACAATGGACTCGACTGGGGATAGTGACGAGAAGCTCGTCGGGGCGAGTGGAGTCTGGACTGCTGCTGCGCTCATGTTGTTCTCTTAGGAAGTGTAAGTGAAAATGCAAGACTAGTTGATTAACCTGTCCCTCCTTGAGGTGATCGCGGCATCATGGTGCGAAAGAGATATATTTATACTCCTGCAAGTGACGGTCACTTAGCCAAGGACGATTCGATGCAATAAAACGCATGTTTACTGACGAAATTAACAGAAGTTAGTCAACCCTTGCCAATCAGATCGACTGGAGTAGCCTTCCATGGAGCACGGACTGAATATCATATGATGAGGGCTTCCTGCAGCCCTGCCCTGACCCTGTCAACGAGATTACAGCGGGATTTTCCGCGCTGCTCAGGTAATCCAGTAGCGTCTGAACTAGACAACCCTGGGGCTCGCACTAGGTAGAGCTTTGCATCCTGAAGAATGAACCAAGCACTGCCTTAAGCCAATTAGCTCCGAGGCAGACCCCACACCAGCGTAGCTCCTACGATTCGATTCAGGCCCCGAGTGGATATGTTATATCAAGATACCGTCCCGAGAGCGTTTACTACAGAGCACTGCCTCATGATTCCATTCCGACATTCCGGCAAGCCGTGGTACGATCTATGGGAACGGGATTTGAAGTCGTTACACAGCCTGCCAGACGTACGGATCCTGCGGACGTAAAAGGCAGTGTAGACGGCATCGAGATCTAGAAAGCCTTATTGAAGGGGTGTACCCCGGACCGTGGTAGCATTCCAGGCACCCGTACCGTCTCGCCAAGCGCCGAAAGACTCGGGATGTTGGGTCTTGGCACGGTCCTCCTCTGAGGTATTAGATGAGCGGTGTCATCTTTCGTTAGTGAGCGATATAATGCATATCGCGAGCTGGAACGGACCTATTTCAGTGGAGCTATCACGGCTTCAAGCTCAAGTGGCGGATCATTACTTTTCCCAGCATGGCAAGCCGGAATAGCGCATAACCACCGTGTTAGCTTTGTTAGCTTCGTTAGGCCGGACTAAGGCATGCGCCGTAGGTGTGGCAAAGTCTTGGGTTAATATAATCTATAGTATCGCGATCACAGGAGCCCGACGGTCTCCAACCGGGACTAATGCTCGGCTATTGAGTAGGGTACTTAGGGACTGCCCTCAGGGCGTTTAGCCCTAAAGACCTACGTTCAACGGGCGTCTTTAGCGCGTAGTCTAACGTGACCGAGCCTTTCCGCTAAGCTTTAGTGCCCGTCAACCCCAAATTTAATGCAACCTCTGCTCCACTTGGCTCACGCCTGCAATCTCTGCTTCAGACTTTTGCAGTCGGAATATTTCTCCTGGCCCCGGGTCTCGACACGACAATGGTCCGTGGCGAACCCCTGACAGTTGACGTCTCATGTCCGCCACAGTCGAATTCTGCCCAATTCCGTATCATTCCTGCGTCCAGAGTCCAGACAGTGGCCAAGATCGCCAAGGAAGACCGAGACGATGAGCACAGCCAGGGTCAGACCCACCAGGACCATCGATGCCAGAGAAGAACAGCCGAAGGGAGCTTTAATTACCTAATTAGACTTTTCAATGAAACGATTAGTTCACTCCCGGGTGATTTCTACATTTGTCATCACAGGCCACATCTCATCAGATAAGACAATCCACTAGCGGAATACCGCCGCGGTCGTAGCCTTGCAGGGGCTTGAGATTAGCTGATCCATCTGCTGGGCTGTTCGCTGGGTGTCTCGCGTGGCCTAATGCCGATGATGCCCAGCCCTGTAGATGTAGTACGTATATCGTCGTGTTTCCCAGATTCAGGAAAGATGAACCACTCTGGCGCATATCATACGATCCTTCTCGTTCCAGACTCTTGGGTGCTGCTCTTAAATCGTCTCGATTTCCTTCTGTTTGGAGCATCTCACTAGCGCAATAGTCGTGCAGATTCACAATGGAGAACAATTCATCAACATTCGACGTCGATCTGGTTATCGTCGGTGGCGGCCCAACAGGTTTACTGTCGGCCGTTCTTGCCAGAGCCCTGGGACTCTCAGTGTACATCATCGGTGAGCAGTCTCTACACACTGAGTTAACATGCCAATGAGTCGAAGTCAAGCATGCTAACCAGCTCTGCTCTCAGACGCCAAGGATGGCGCCTTGAAGCTCGGCCGCGCAGATGCCCTAAACGCCAGAACCCAACAATACCTCGAAGTGACGAAAACCTTGCCCTTCCTCGAGCCCTTTGGCTTGAAATGCAACAGTGCGTTCAGTCCAGCCTCAGCAAGAAATTCAATTTGATTAACAACCTCCTTTAGCAAGCTCGACATTCGAAGCGGGACAGTTTACCTCTCAACAAAACCAATGGTGGACATCGCTGAAACACACCCATCGTCCCAACTTCCTCATGATCGGCCAGTCACAGGTTGAGGAGGCTCTCCTTCACCAACTTGACATCCCGGTCGACTATAACTCGCAGGTCAATGGCATCGAAGAGACCACGTCCGGCGTTGTAGTAACAACAGACAAAGGAAGGACAATAGCAGCCAAGTATGCCATTGCGGCAGACGGTGCGCGCTCGTTCGTGCGCACCACCCTGGGGATACCCTTTACTGGAACCAAGCCCGAGATGGTCTGGGCCGTTCTGGACACCTTTATTGAGACGGACTTTCCGGCCTGTCCTGAGATCATTACCTTTCAGAAGGATGGACAATCGCGCGTTGCGTGGATCCCTCGGTAAGTCGTCAGAGTTCGTCGACCGACCATTAGTCTAACTATGCATGCAGCGAACGTGGTATGAACCGCTTCTACATCCTGCTCGATGGAGAAATCACACAGGAAAATGCGGAAGCCTCCATCCGAGACCATATGGCTCCACACAAGGTTGAGTTCAAGAAGACTGAGTGGTTTAGTACGTTTGAAAGTATGTACCGCGCGTTTTACACCCGTGAGTCGCACCCATGAATTTTAACACAACAATCTAGTCAAGGAAAGAGTAGCGAGCACTTTCATTTCCAAGGATGGAAATGGTCGCATTTTGCTTGCAGGCGATGCCGCCCACGTTCACGCCGTCAACGGCGGCCAGGGTCTGAATACCGGTATCGCGGACGCATTCAACCTCATATGGCGGGTCGCCTTTGTGGCCAAGGGACATGGAGGTTCTACGCTCCTGAAGAGCTACGATGAAGAGCGTCGTGCCACAGCCTCGGCCGTTATTGACGTTGCTGCAAAGTTGGTGCGGACCACCGTCAAGACTGCTTTGGAGTATGTTGAAATCATTGAGAAGAATGCGGGCTACATTACAGGTATGGTTATTATTCGCTTTCCCTCTCACCTTTTTCTGTCGTAAATTCATCCTAATTCTATAATCTACAGGCATGGGAGTCTCCTACTCCTCTACTACCCCACTGGTGGTCGACTCCAGCTACGGCGACTTCACTGCTGGGAACCGTTGCCCGGATCTCTGGGTTACCAAGCTTCCTCTAGGATCATCTCAGGCCAATGCCGAAGAGCAGTCTCAGACTCGGTTATACGAGTTGTTTGGGTATGGGAGATTCAAGGTTCTGTTCATTGGGAATGAGAAGCCTGCCTCTTTTGACCAGGCTATTGAGCTGCAGCAGAAAGCAGAGATATGGCATATCCATAACCAAGATCATCGTCTCACTACCCTTACACATGAGTTCCGTGCGGAATGGGTGAAGAGCGACGAAGGCGCAGTGGTGGTTGTCAGACCGGACTTGTATATAGGGTATGTGGGGAAGGATTGGGTACAGTATCTGGCGTCGGTATTCAGTTGATAGAGAGTTTGGACAATGTACATGCACGTTTGAGAACTTTTCTATAGTATACGTAGTAGAAGGATGGCCTAGTTGTCTTGAAGGTATCGTCGTCCAGGTTAAGTGAGATCCGAAGACCACCCTTATCTACTGTCTCAAAGGTATTGGACCCATATGTGGAGCCTGTTGTCACACATTCCATGACCGAAACAACCGAGACTCTTATATGACTCCCCCTACTCGCGCTGACACTGGAATTGGATGACGTGCACATCTGGTTGTGTGTGGTACTGACAGTCAACAGTGAGGCGGATAATATAGTGCCGCATACAACCGGCCATGACCACAAGTGGGTTCATTCATAGTCACCACGCTAAATATACTCTGATGCTAGGAAGGACAGATCTAGCATTCAAAGATAAATGGATAAAAAAACATACAACAGGAGGGATTCGCTGGTGGTCACCCACCCAACTACTAACCTCCCGGCGTGTGGCTTAAGTACGGCTGAGCGGACGGGAAGCCCTGTTCTCCACACCCTATGGTCGTATGTACTAGTTTGTCCTAAGTAATGGATTATATAGAAGAGATAGAGACGGAGGGTTCCGAAGTAAGATAATACCAGCCCTGACTGCCTCTCCAAAACCTAACCCGATGATTTAACAAACCTCGGTGGGACTAGCCAATCAATAGAATATATTGATGTACTCAAGGCGCTAAACAATGCAACCTTGTCTGAGTCATTGACTATACTTCTTGAGTCCATGACTCCATCTGCATGGATCGAAATCCGAGCAAAATTCCATCTCACCTACCATGGAGTTCCACCCCAGCGAGCGTCCATCCGAGGGCGATCTCTTCATATTCGAGCGATTCCCTAGGGGCTATGACGCGGAAGATATATGCTGTGTGATCTGTGGTGTCCCAAACTTTGTGAGTTCCGTCCCCCTAAAAGCAAGATCCTGCTTATAAAGATCCAGGTGGTAGAAGCAGAAGTGCGAGACAAGAATCTTGAGAGGTACAAGTGGTTTGTACCACAGGCCATCCGGGCTGAGAATTATCACTATGAGAAAGATTGGGATATTGCGAGCCTGCCAAACCATGATCTACCGCTCGAAGTACTCGGGCTAGATGGTGTGTGATTCTTTCAATATAATCAACCAAAGAGATTTCTAATTTCCTAGAGATTGAGATCGACGGTGTGCATTATGGGGAGCAGTTACGAAGATTGGAACCCGTACATTATGCAAAGCACTCGTCGAAATTAGTCCACCATCTATATTCAGAGTACCCATATGTTACGGTACATGCGGAATGTCTTGATATGATGCGATATCTGGTATACTATCGCCAGACTCTTCTGAAAGCCGGAGTATCCGTTAACGCAATATGTCCTACAACTCTCAGCCAGTTCTATGAAGTATTTGAGCAGCGATTAACGAGGGTACATACCTATTATCCTCTCGGACGCAACGGCTCGTTTAACCCCCGGCGTGTAGTCCACCCACAGTACTATTACTTTTGGGATACTAATCTCTTTCATAACGTCGCCTGGGCTTGGGGAGAGCAGAAGGCCTATGTAAGTTCTATATAGCCTATAGTACTTTTATCCTATCACTAACAATCTGCTACTAGGAATACGAACTGGCACCCTCTCCTATACCGGGACTTACTCAGGAGATTCTTTCATACCTGCAACCTCTTCCGCCGTCCTTCCAAGAACAACCTGAATCTGGATTATTTCTTAAACTGGAGACACTGCCTACCGAGCTCCAAGATATAATTTATGCTAATTTACACCCTTTTATCAATCCCGAGCAGACATGCACCCGGCTTTTACCATCAAGACGGTGGCGTGACTTACTTTTCAATCGGCAGATTTTACCCTGGCTTTGGGATTTGGATATCTCTGCGCTACAGAGCTGCCCTGTGACATCCGATACTGTAGATATACGGACATATGAAGCAGACGTTTGGGATTGGGAGCGCCTTGTTCGTACCCTCGCACAAGTGGAGATCTTTGAACCGGGGCACCCGTTAGAGCATGCTCCCCTCCGCCTGCGGAATCGTCGGCGGATCTGGAGACTACTAGAGGAGGCCGAAGATGAAGATATTGAGCCATGGCTCGAAGTTCATGTACATAACAGAAAATGACGTGGATATATGACAGCACCAAGAACCTCTGCAACAAGCCTATCTGTTTGAATTGTGATAGGGCTACTCAACCAAACATCCTACCAACCCTACTAGCACATCTACTCTGATAATTGGCCAGGATATCAAGAAGTGGCACTCATATTCTGCATCCAGTCTCGCCGACAACTATTATTTGCAAAGTCCTTTCTATATTCATATATCCATTATCGTTGTTGTCAGCTGGAGCTCGCCTCTTGGTAACAAGCCGGTGACGGAACATCTCTCCGGTCTATCCCAAGGGTACTTCTCTATATTTACTTTCCTCAGATCGTACTGAGTCCATTATATAATATAGTTGATCTCTGTGTAGGTCCTAGGATCATAAAGCTGTTTCTTGAGAGCCAGTATCTTAGAGGGAAATAAAAAGTAGTACATAACTAAATTAAGTGCCTATACTGTATTTTCACAAAAATCCTACTAAGTTGACTAGCTCACCTATAAAGCAGCAACTTCCCAAGGGCTCATCTTTCCAGTCGGCCGCGGTCAACAGGTGGCTTTCAGTACGGCTGAGTGGACGGAAGCCCTGTTCTCCACACCCGATAGTTAACGAACTATAGAGGAGAGTGATATACAGCCCCACCGAGCTGAACATCTCAGATCTACTGCCCCACTGAAAGACCCTCAACGAGCTGAATCTGGTTGATCAGTAGCGGTGAACGAACTCAATTTTGCTGAGCTATGGTGGGGCTACACCCGAGAATGTATTATTCTAGGGAATGATATCCACTGGTACCTATGCGCATTCTTTTCTATCAATTCACAAAAGGGGATGTCTATGCTAAGACTGACTCCTGGAAGTAAAGAGACCTTTTCTTAAAGAAGTTTGAGGAACCGTGACGGTATCTTGCCAGTCACAGAATCCCCTCACAGAGCCGAGGTCTACCAGCGCGAGGACAGTCAAGTGAGTCAATACAAATTCATCGACATGCTCTCTTTCATTCCTATATCATGAAAATTCTACTCTGCTGGCCCTCTTCAGCCACCGTAACCACTGCCTTAGTGGCGGCCACCAGCAGATGCACTGACCCTGATAGTTCTACCATCCAACCTAGAACACCATAAAAGGGCTTAGCTTCGATTTCAAAGACTGCAAAACACGATTCACGCGTCAGAAAACTTACTCCTGGTTATTAAGCCCATCAATTGCTGCCTGTGCTTCTTCTGCGCTGGAATATCTAACGAAGCCAAACCCCCTGCTTCGCTGTGTTTCTCGGTCTTTAACCACCATCTACATGGCATCAGTAACGAGCATCGGATGGATAAAAATAAATAAGCCCAGCATACACATTCTTCAATAGTGCCGTATTCCCCGAATGCAGACCTCAATGCATCGTCAGTTGTGTGCCAAGCAAGGCCTCTGTTATGCGGAGTTGTGTTAGTTGGAGGCCACTGGTCGATTATATCGTTATGTGAGTAGAACTCACCCGACAAAAAGTTTGGTAGACATGGTGAACAGGGACTGTTAATCTGATGTAGACTCGAGTACACGCGAAGTGAGTAGAGGGATTATCCAAGTCGTGAATCCAAATGATGGACGAGAAGGTGAGGGTTATTTATCTATGGAGGGGCATTTATACCTCAGCTGCAGATCACCTTCAGCTCAGCCAGCTCAGAAATCATCCGTGCATCAGTCGATCAACGCACAACATGCTGTATTTGGCCACTGACGTGTTCGTTTAAATTATTGGCTGCGGATTGAGGCTGGCCACATGGTTTTGATCCACTTGGTAGCGCTCATTTTCAGCGGGGACTGCAGTTCAGCTGGACTACGCTGATAGCTGAGCTGAGTGTGAATTTCAAGTCTGAAAGCCAGCCATGAGGGTATTTATACTGGGTACTACTGATTGTACGGAATTGTCAGGAAGCGAAGATTCTGCCTGTTGGTATGTTCTACATCTATGGTATGTAGTCCACTTCGTGGCATCAATCCATTCTATCATCAGTGCTTGCACTCCGCAAATACAGATTATATTCCTTCAGCGGCGTTAGTTCTTCAAAAGCACACCCTATGGACAATACCAGGACCTGATTCATCATACGCCTCCTTGGTTACCCAACGATCTTGGAATGTCGACAGTGATGCCAACATCGAACCTCCAATCCAGGCCGAGTACTTTCGCTCCGGGGGAGCTACCACCTTCACTTTCATAGTTGGCGGGCTGAGAGAGACCAGTTCGTGTTGTAGTCGGTCCGCTATACCAGGCAACATTGAAGTGCCTCCAGACTAGAAGAGAAAGAGGGGAAAGGCCCGTCAGCAAACCAAAGAACCCGTTTATCATAGCAGATGATCCTTTTTTTTTGGAAGGAAGGAAGGAAGGAAGGAAGGAAAGAAGAAAAGCGAAAGGGGTATACGTACCAGAACAATATTTGCACATAGATCCCTCCGACTGTCACGATCGCATTTGAAGATAGAATTATACGCTTGCTCATGAATGCCCTGGGTTTCAAGCCCAATCATAAACGGCTGAAAGAGGACTTCAGGGGCCCGGAATATCTCCGCTCCCATTTCTATCGTTTGCCCATCTGGCAGCTCATAGGCATGCTGAGCAGTACCCTGAGACGCCTGATCGAAATTAGGTGCAACAGAGCAGTGCTTCTCTTTCATGTCCGCGAATATATCAGGACTGAAAGCATTTCCGCCCAATCGGTCTCTCAGGTATCTGGTTATGTCGTCTCCGCCTGTATTCACCCGGATAATTGCATGGCACAATGCTGATCCCTCCCACACTGGGACGCAATCAGTAGAGCCATGACCACAATCAATAGACACTCCAGTGGTACGGCCGGACGCGTACAGAGCCAAGACAGCGTCGTTCCCCAGATAAAATGCTGGGGCTTTAAAGGTGTCAAACATGATCTGCGTGGTTTTCTCTCGGCTCTTTTTGGAATTAAGCGAGGGCTCAGTCAAGAGAACCGGGTGCTCTTCCGGGGCAACTTGAAGGTCGGCGGCAAAGGCGTGGCTCCAGATCTTCTCCATATCATCCCAGTTGGTGATCAATCCACGCTGGATCGGGCCGGCACTATCGCCACCGTATGCGTTGTTCTCGAATCTGAAGCATGGCATATATCTTAGTCCATCGCATTCAATAATGACAAGCGGGGAAACGGCGGGCTTTACCCTCCATCATAGCCCACAATTGTCGCTATCCAGTAAACTTAGCATTGGATGAAGCAAAGGCTTCAAACAAACTCACGGGAAACCACGCGCGGGCCCTTATCACCAGCAAGGCCGACCTTGGTATACATTGTCCTACAGATCAGATTAGTTTGCGAGTTTGGTTTAATGTTGTCAAAGTAAAGGAGATTCTCGAATGCCGATTTTCAGAGGGAGAGAGAGAGGAAGTAGGGTCAAATACCCATTATCGATGACAATAGCAGCACCATCTTGAGAATCTGCAATTTGATCACTGAATTAGTATAGCCGTTCCAAGACATGGAGGTGAGATAGGTAAGCTTGTCTGCGTGAGAGTGAAGTTATGATGTAGAATCTGTAGACCAACGACATAATAAACGGTATCTCCGAATGCATACCCGCCATGTTTGTAAAGGTAGGAGAACGCAAAGTTCCCGAGTTTGAAACTGTTATTGAAGCAGACGCAGATTAGAGTCTTAAGAACCTTTCACGTACTCTAGGGGGATCAATCCCATTTATACCATTTATAGTGGGTCAGGATCTTCAGCCCGTCTTACTGAAGATAACCAGTTTAGCTTTCAGCTGAGCCAACAGTGGAGGTGATTACCATTCAATTGGCCACGCCAATAGCCGAGCTGACCTTGATTGAAGATCCAAAGATCCAAGCGCGAAGCTAATAGAGATCGATTGGTTCCCTCTACGATCCACCGAGAAGAGGGGCAGAAGAAGGTGGCTATAAAGAAGAGCCGGAACCCCCTCGATCTACCAACCGAACCCTAACGAGTCTTACTGTCCCTTTATCCTCGCATCCTACATTAGCAACACACCAAAGATGAGCTGGCAAAGTACTGGACTACTATATCCTTCTGGCTATATGACACGATTCCTAATTTCTTATCTTCTTCAGGTTATGTCGACACTTCTCTTGTAGGGAGTGGTCACATTGACAAAGCCGCTATATTTTCAGGCGGAGGTGATAATATATGGGCATCGACCCCCGGTTTCAGCGTAAGGCACTTCCTGTTAAACGATGGTTTCAAGGACTAATATGGGTGAAAACGGTTCTATAGGTTACACCGGCGGAGATTCAGAGCCTTATCACAGGGTTTAGTGATGCGAGTTCTCTACATTCGAATGGGGTTGATCTCGCTGGGGAGAAGTATCAGGTGGTCACGGCAAACGCAAACACGATTTCTGGCAAGAAGGTATGCTCCCGCAATCGATATGACGGGTATAATTTATTGAAAGGCATCCGTCTAGGGAACGGAGGGCGTATATGCCTGCAAAACGAACCAGGTTGTTGTCGTGGCGCACAGTCCCGACGGAGTGGTACATGAGCAGGCTGCCAGGGTGGTGCAAGCCCTAGGCGAGTATTTGAACGGGTTGGGTTACTGACATGGTTCTATATAATTGACAATCATATCACACTTCCGATATACTGGTCCATTTTGTACAGCTGGTGGTAGTTAGTGAGTGGTATTGTATTGGTTAAGGTAGGTACCGATGTACTGGGACGCCCAGTTATGGTCGGCCAACTGGTCAACAAGTGGAAGTTGAGGAAAACAAACGCCTGCCGTTTCTTTCAAGCGGGGCTACGGAGAGCACTCGGCAAGGCGATCGACGGGAACACGGAGCAGAAAAATGAAAGACAAAAAAGAAATGCTTCCGATGCGGGGAATCGAACCCCGAGCTGCTGTGTGAGAGACAGCGATGTTAGCCATTACACCACATCGGATGTTGTTGAATGTCTGCATTTTATTTGGCTATATAATCCAAAATATGGTTTTCACTCTCATCATCTATTTGAACACCTCTTGATATACTCTACCACCTGCTATAGTAGAAACTAGAAGTGCTACATACTTTCAGATACATATGCTCAACTTTGACCTTTCTAACTGGTACATGGTGTCTTCTTTGCAGCTTGAGCCGTGAACCAGCCAATCCACTCTACCATGCCAGCGGCTTGCATTGTTATATATATATAAACCCTACTGGGTGCTTCAGAGTTACACCACACCAGCAAGGACTGTTCTCGGACCATAGTAGCGGATCAGAGGACACTCAGTAGAAAGGAAAAACTTCTGATCGATTGTTCGAAAGAGGAATACATGCATGAAAACCATTAAATAAATTCCTAGCTATAAAACCGAAGACGCCGCCTGCACATCCAAACATCTACACTCGTGCGAGAATCCATCCCGCAATATCATCGGCAAACTCTTGCCTATTCTCCGGCAGGTCCGCATGAAGCAGATGGCTCCAGCCTTCGTAAGACTTGAACTTCCGGTCTGCGACCTTGCCGGTCTGTGCATCAAACCAGTGCTTACTCGCATCGTGACTGGTGACCTGGTCCCCCGTGCCATGGGCCACATAGACCGACCGAACCCCATCATTCAGCTTCAACTTGCCGGAAGTCAAATCGGCAGCACGGTCGAGCATGTTCGCAAACATCTCTAGCGTGCCAACACAAGGGTTGAGCGGGTCATCCTTCAGGGATTGCTGCACAGCCGGGTCCCGCACGATCGTTTCGGCCTTCATCGGCTGGGTAAGCTGGAAGTGAGGCAATAGTTTACCAGCCAGCCGACCGAGAGCAACAGTGATGACGCTCGGTTTCTGCTCTGCGTCGAGACCGATAAACGGTGCCGCGAGCATGATCCCCCCCAGGCGGGAAACAAGATCTTGATACTTGGGCGTAGAGGCTAACGTTGCGACCAATCCCCCGCCCATTGAGTGACCCATGACGAACACGGGAACAGACGGTGTCGCTTCGAGTTGGGCCTCGATGAATGCTGCATGATCGGCCAGAACGACAGCGGTCGGGCCTGTATTCCCGCGATCGGCCTTGGTTTTGGCCGACCGGCCCCAACCGCGCTGATCGATTCCTGTACAGAAGATCCCACGGCGGGCGAGAAATGGAAACAGATCATACGTGTTGTTGATATGGTCGCTAAAACCATGAAAATGGACCAGGCGCGCTACGGGGGCAGCGCTACTCGGCTATACATGGGGGTCAATATTGTGCTAAGAATACGTCAGCGGAGACTCAGAACTCACTGCCCATGTCTTCTGGTAGACGGACAATCCGTCGGGGAGCTGGAACTGGGTCTCGGTGATGTCGATGTCGGCCATGGCGAAGGATATTGCACGGAGGTGTAAGGTGGAAGCGATTGAAGACGGTGGATGGTTTTATGGATTTCCTTGTGATCGGCGCGTGATGGATTAGTGATCGTCTCTTGGCTTTCACCTGCCAAATTATCCGACGCTTCTCAGCATCTTATATTTATGTCTCCATTTCAGAAGCTGATTAGTCTAACTATCCAAAACATTGACAACCTTTTCAATATGAACCACCTAGTAAAGGGACTTTATTATACAAAGTTAGAAAAGGCGGAGCTGCAATTGACACCTTTGTACGCCTACGAAGGCGTCAAGCCACCTAGATAAAGCTGCTTCATCAACCATCTCGCTGAGCTGCTTCTAGCTTATCCCACAAATGGAGCTATGATCATGAACGATAGGGTTAAAGCTGGGCTGCAGTGCCAGTAACCGAACAAACTACTGGATAGTTCGTGGGGTCAGCATTCATATAGGGCTCCCGGAGACGAGACCCTAATAGCGGAAACGTAGAGTACCATCAGATCTTGACCTCAGTCAATCATGATTGAATTTCTTTAAATAAACATATAATACAAAAGTGGGGTATTTCAGTTCCATATATGCACGACAATCGACATATACACATCAACGCCAACCAAGCCCTAAATTCACCCACCGGCATCCCATCCCAAACCAAATCCTTCATAAAAGTAATCCGACAGATCCTCAAAAGACTACTGTTTCAAGCCTTATTCTCGCTCCTCTCCCGCTCCTTCTCCTTCTTCAACTCCACCCCAAACTTCTCTCCCAGCACACTTCCCACCCAGGCTTCAACCTCATCTTCCAGCTCCTTATCCACCTTCGTCACATCTCCACCGTCACCATAGAACCCCCTCCTCACAAACCTCCTCATATCATCAACCCCATTGATATCCAGCGCACACAGGATACCCCCGGTGCCCGCCATGCCCAGGGAGAGCACATTCAGTGTTGCCAGATTCAGCGCCTCAAAGGCTTCCGCACCGCCGCTGACGTCGGGCTTGTGGTAGAGGGAGGATGTATAGAAAGGTGGGACGGAAGCGAGATAGCGTCTGTTTAAGGCGCGGCGGGTGGTCCACAGCGAGAAGGCGAAGAAAGTGAGGCCGCCGAGGAGAAGTTTGTATTTGGTTTGGGGGTTGATGAACTTCAGTTCGGGCTCGGATTCAGGTCTTTGGTTTTGGGATTGTGGTTGAGATTGGCTAGTTTGTGTTGTGGTTGGCTGTGAGGTTGCTTGGTCTGATGGGGTTTCGGGGGTTTGGGGAGGACCCCGGCGGAAAAAGGAGAACATGTTGTTGGAGTGAAATGGTAATCAGAAGGAGGTTCTTTGCGTTGGTAACAGTAGAGATGCCGATTGGTAGGAATTGCAGTCTTGGTGTGCTTGGGTTCAAGTGAGCTCTGCGAGGGGAAAATGAGGCGGATGGAGCGGAGATCTGAAGCTAAGATGCGGAGTCCGTGATATTGTACTGGTCATGTGACTTATGCCTGAGGCAGGTAAATTGTTGCTGTTGGAACCGTCTGGAAACACTTTGTGAGTCATCCGGTGCAGTATCTCTCGTGAACAAGCCAGAGTTGTGTTTCATTATCGTGATATGTGCATTGTAATCTGGCGGCTATAATACAAAACCGTAGCATGCCCCAAATGCGGTAGGTCAAGGCACCCAGCGGTCACCTCATGTAATCATCTATAAGAGAAAGCGACAAATGATGTGTTGGGCATAGCCCTCCAATATATACCAGTGCCCAACGCTGAAACCGGTGGAAAACCAACCCCAGCTTATCATATAACCCGGGATTCAAATGTGTAGATGCGCCAGATTCTCTGCATCTGGCTCTTAACCCAAGTCTGCTGCTCCTCAGGCAAACACAGGTCAGGCGAGCAGAGATACTCAAGTTCGGACCGAAGTAACCAACCACCAAGAAGGGGAGCCGTCTGCTGATGGGCCGGAGTCACCCGGCGCTCCTCAGCTTCGGGATACTCAACCTTGGAGGGGTCCAGATGAACAGACATGGTCTGGCTGCCAAGGAAGAAGGGGACTGCGGCGCAAATATCAGTGGCCATTTCTCTAATAGTAGATATCACTGCTTCAACCCTGTCCGGAGTGCCAATGTTCGGGAGCAGACGGAGACAGTTGAGGATGATGCTTTGGACCACGATCCGAGATTCTCGATAGGTATTCCATGTGCTCCCTATCCACATCTCTGTATAACAATCGCACCTGTTGTTGAACATACCTGCCTCTCGGACAGATCGGGGTACTATGGTTGCCGGAACTGGGGCCCAATGTTGGGGAAGAGCCCATGCCCAGGCACAAAGTTTACTGTCGAGAATCATAGCCATGGAATATATGCGACTGATTTCATCTGCGCCGTACAGTTCCGGTTGTGATGCGACCTTATCCCAGACCTGTTTAAGATCCACTAACTCAGTTGCAGCCGCTGTCAGCTGTGATGGTGCGGACTGGGGTATTGGCGCTGCCATAGGCCACACATCTGGCATTTCGATGGTCGGATAAGCCGGTATCGTCGAGGCTTTGATCTAGAACAAGCCATCAGCAACAGGGCCCGTGAGTTTCGGAGTTCATAACAGACAATTTGACATTGGATTGAGTTTGTTACTATTTGCGAATTGGTGTCCTGACTTTGTGGCATGTAGCCGCTGTTGACCAAAGCAATTGCCCCTCGCAGATGCGTTTTTGCTGCAATTCTGTGCTCTTTAACAGCAGAAAACTCCTAACATCATCATTAATCCTAAGCATCGGATAGGACTTGAATCTATCTAGACTCACCTCATAGACAGAAAGTAAAAGAACTGCCATTATAGTCTCGACCATATTTTCACCAAGGTTACCCTGCAAGGCTACCCTTGTATTCGATAAAGCTCTCACGAAGGTCTGCTCCGCCAAGCGGAGAAATGAGCGATTCCCTGTCCAGGCAGAGACAGAGAACAATGACACAGCCAGTGTACCCAGATACAAAGGAGTTCCAGGCCGAGCATTGAAGTATCGATCGGGTAAAAGCTCCATAAACCCGAGCCCAATGAGAGGGTCTCTCGGCTGATGAAGATAGGAATTGAAGAACAAAGAGGTAACTGTACTCTCCAAAGGCAGGTACAAACTACTGGGAACACTAGGGCTTAGAACTCTCACGGCGTTGACGGAGGGGGGTGACCTTTCCACCTCTGGCGGGGAGCTCAGGAATGATATAGCAGATGCAGTGGAGGGCGACGTAGTCGTCTCCGACACCGTCGATGGAGAAGATAGTTCCTTCGAACCCTTTTTGCATTTTGTGGTATTAACTGCCTTGGCCTTAGAAACATTACTTTTCTTGCGCTGGAAGGCCGTTCGATCTCTTAGCATAACATCGAGCGGGTGCGGATATCCCGGACAGGTCCGGCCGGTCCGGACACAGGCCCTACAGTGAGGTCGAGTTTCGTCGCACTGCAGCAATTAGCATGATTTCAATCCCGGATATGCACACACACTGCATACTTTAATATGTCTAGATCGACAATTTTGACAGCCCGTGCTAGGTTTCCCACGGTAGACCATGGTGACAGCACAATGTAATTTCGATCATGTGTGGATATCAAAGAAAGCGATAAGGAGATTAGGCTTTAGTAATTATGCATTCGCTGCATTGATCCCGTAGTATGTACAACACGCAAATCCCTCAGCGAAGTCGTTCATCCGGACTCTAATCAACCAGGTGTTTTGACAATTGATACGAGCGATACTTGCATATAAAGTAAGCTGGAGCCTAGAACCCTTGACCGAAGTAGTAGTCATATTGTGTCCCAGAAACGGGGCAGGAGTCTCGGCCCAAAGTGGCTTAGCTGATCGCTCACGTGGAAGATGAGTCAGGAACCCCTTATCTTATCGGCGAGATAATCAAATGACATCACTCTGTCTATTGCATAGCTGCTCGAGTATCTAAACATGTAAAAAGCAAAGGGCTATTATATCTGGGCTATGGACACATAGAAGGGTCTTTTGGGGATCTCAAAGCACAAAAGGGAATCAACAAAATCGTCAGCATATCTCATTATCGATCATTACCTTCCTCCATCATGTCAAACGTAAACCGAAAATTCATATCACCCATATTGAATCATACAATCATAAAATCATTGAACCATACGCCATTTAAATGCTGCGCAATCTGGGACCAGAGTGGACATCTCTCCAGATCGTACAGACTTGCCAAAGGAAACAAGCCCCAAGAACGTCGTTATCATTTCATCGACCCCGTTGTAATCAACATGTCTGCCCGACCCGGCCGATGAAAGCGATCAATGCCAAGATGTTCTTTGCCATCACGCCCCACATAGATTCCGAAGCCATACATGGGATAGTCCCTGTCTCCAGGGGGTGCCATGACTAGTCGCGTAACAAGATCGGCTTTGCTCCGAGGCTCACGGAGGATTTTATCCGAGAGCAAAGGGCTCTGGTAGAGGAAGCTTATCTGATCGGCGAGCGTGGTGATATCATGAGGCAGGTAGCGGCGGCGACCGGGCCAGATACACAAGAATGACACTGTGTATATTGCGCAAAACGCGACCATGGCGTAGAATGCCGGCATAAGAGCCGCAATGCGTATTTCGCTTTGCGAAGGGTAGTTGAGAGCGATAAAGACACCACCAGCCAAGATAGGGATAGCCGCCGAGGCAACGCTCATGAAGGAGATCCAGGCCACCTTATAGTGTTTGTTGAGGATAGCCAGTACTGTCACATGGAAGGGGAAGCACGACGGATAAGACAACAGCAAGCTTTGATCGGCCGGTGCACCCTCCGGGGAAGAGAGCGAGACAAATGGCTGCAGGGCACGGAAATACACATCAATAGGCTGCCACGCGAGGAAAAGGACGTTCCCGATGAGTGCTGGGATGAAGCTGTACAAGAAGTTTGACGAGGAAAAGGACTTGGGCGACGGGAGTGTGGGAAGCCGCGGTGGGAAGCCCCCTTTAATAGCGTCATGGATAAAGCTGACCAGCACGAACGCAATAAAAAGTGCACCGATAGTAACTGTCCATGCGACAATAAAAGTGTCTCGAAGAAACCATGGAGTCCAGCGGTAACGAACAGATGGCGAATACATGTGCTCATCGAAGCCATACTTGCCCTCTCCGATCTGCTGCTCGATATCGTAGGAAACCCTGGACAAACCGTATGGTTGCTTCTCGCGGCTCTTTTCGCTGAGGTGGAGAGACGGGTTTCCTAGCGGCGCTGCAACCTCACCGATACCATAGAACGTCGCGTCCCGGTTGGATAATTGCCAATAACCCAGCCGAAGCACTCTAGGGTTGAGCGAATCGCCTACATCCGGCAATATTTCGGACTGCTCAAAATCCCGCAAGATATTGGACCGCTGAATGATCGAGACCAGATCAGCCAGGCTGACCGGATCCCACATTAGTCCCGACCGAGTGCGAACAAAGCGAAACATCAATAAAACCAATCCAACGGTCAGCAGTCCGTACATCACTACCAGTGTCCAGCCAACATCCTGCACAGCAGTCCAACGCCATGTCCCTCGCCCATCGATGACGAACCACTTTGCTTGGAAAAAGCAACTTAGCAGTGGCAACGTGATCAAATTCGAGAGCCATATTAAGACCAAAGAGAACCCAACTAACGGTTCTCCATGTCGAAACTGCGAAAAGTCTGGAACCAGAAAGTTCCGCGATAGAATCGGCAAGCGATGCAACACTTGACCTAGCTTTCTTTCCGAGGCCATGGTCGCAAATGGCATTATACGAGACACTGCAGCCTGGATAACGAAAGTCCAAATGGTGATGACGACGGCCAAAATTTGCGGGAGAAATTGAACAACGAAGTACCGCCCACCTCCTTGGCCATCATAATCCCAGAAACCCTGGTGTCTCTGAGACCATACATTACAAAAGACAATACCGGCGATCATGAGCAAAGAGCAGAAGACGACCGCAATAAGAGCCCATGGCCGTAACACACACGGCACGTAGTTCAGGCGTGGATAGAGCAAACTATCTTTTGGAGGCTCGACTGCGACAAAGGCTTCCGGTTCCACCGAGTCCTGATGGGACCTGTCGACCGGCTCTGGTGAGGAATGCTGCAACAGCGGCTGCTGGGCGGGAGGTGTATTATTCGACTCAGGTGAGCGGATAAAATACCCCAATCCTTCGTCCCAAATGAGACGCTCAGCCGGATAATCCTCGCTTGCAACTGAACTCGGTCTTCGCAAGCTCTGAGAATCTTCTTCACGCGTAAGTTGGTTAATAGCAAATCGGATGTATGGAACGTCATCCATGCCGGGTGTGGGAGGAGGTCCCGCATAGCTGTCACTCGGGACCTGGCGACTGGTGCTCTCCGTCATTGGGCTCATATAAACTTCTCTGTCTTGCACGGCGCGAACAGTACTCGTAGCGGGGGATGGCGCATTTTTGTGATCGTTTGGCATCCTCACTGGCTGCTCCAGGCGGGAGGTTGACCCAACCATGGGGAGGCCTAGATGCGTTCTCGAGATGGCGGGGGATGAAGTGTGAGACACAGGGTGGGACATCGGCGTGGCATACCTCACGACGGTAGCGTGACTGCCGTTGCTCGGAGATCTCGAACTGGCAGTGCGATCTGAAAAAGAATAGTAGTCGTCCGAGGCGGCAACCGATTGTTGATCCTCGGAACGCAGGACTTGCGGCCTATTTGCTACGAGGAATCAGCACCCGAATTTCGGTCGGTCGGACTGGCCATGAGATGGGTAACGCGAATTCTAAATTGTACTGTACTTACAGCTGACGGTCCTCAGACTTACATTCCCGGACCCCGAAGCAAGCATGACGGCTCAAGACAACGGAGGAATGTATGTGCACGGCTCACTTGCAGCGAATGATATGCGATGGGCATTCCCAAGACGCAGGTATTGAACATCTGAGTGAAATCTCAAGTGTCGATAATTTCAGTCAGGACGCAAGGGAGAAGTCGCCCGAGGTTTGTCAAGCGACAGACATGGTTGCTGTCCATGAGGTGGTTGGGTTGAGTCGGGCTGGTTGGTCGGGAAACCCCCAGCCACCTTCAGGTCCCAGCCACCGGTCGCTTGAAGCGCGATCGATCTGGTTAGAATTTATCTTCAACATGGCTTCGTATTATTGGTGTGGAGAACCTATCAGGAAGGGATGAACAGCAATATGGTTGGACAAGGCATCTTTACACCTTGCATGAGTGTGTTGGCAGGGTGAGAAGACCATGGAACAGAGGACGGGAGGTAGTTCAGGTACGGAGTCGTCGAGGTTGGGTTGCGGCCCGAACCAGTGGACAATGCTCGTAGGGCACAGGCACCACATGTGATTTTTTTGCCCCAGTAGGCCGATTACTCTCAAGAGACAGATTGACTATATTCCAGGTTGGTCTTTGACATGTCACTTAAATTTAGAAACTCATCCTAACATGGATGTGCTGACATAGTGCATTATATTGCAGGCCCCGAAATATCGTACCAATTTCCGATGCGTACTGACCTAAAAGACACCGGGGATCATCCTCCACGGCACGCGGCGACAGTACTCATACCAGTCGGCCCCATATTTTGCTGCACACTTTTCTTCGTCACGATAACACCGATGAATGTGCAATCCGATCAGTATGATCCCTTCAGTATAGGGAAATATGCCCCCATTCCCGCAAGCAGCGCAGAGAGCTAAAGTGTACATTGTGCTTCCGGTATAATTTGCGTGACGAGCCAATCCCCACCATCCTAGGCGAAAGAAAGAAGTACCAAAGCCATCAGTTTTCTGTGAAACAGTGATCTAGTATTATGTTGGTGAAGAAACTTACCAGAACATAGGAGCAAGGTCTGATGAGCTTTGCCATCTGAAGTCTGGTATGACACTTTGATTCCCTTCCCCCTTTTACCCCAAATGGGGTATTCACCCCGTGTCTGGCGAAATTGGACTTTCTGGTAATCCGCAGAAAAACGGATATACCAGCCCACTACGTAGAGTACTATGATACCGAGTAGGTGGAGGTGGGAAAGCTCTGTTGGATGCTTGGCCAAATACTGTGTTTGTAGTGACCAAAGCACGGGCATCATGGCAGAGAAACCATAGATATTGTAAAAGCCGAAGGACTCATACATGCCGTCCAGAGTATGGAGAAACCTAGCTGGGTTAGATTATTGCAATTCCAAGAGGCTCAGGTCTTAGGAGAGTCTGCCATACCAATCCTCGTTGACAAAAAAATCCACTACAACCCACCCGCGCAGAAACACAACCGCCACCATGGTATTTGTCAACTGGCCGTGGGTTTGATATTGAAACGCCGCAAAGGATAAATCACTACATCGCCAACATTAGGACCAACGATTTTCAAACCTTTTTTTTGCATGAAATATACGAAAGGAACTTACATCACGGTCCAGGTGAGGATGCCGCCGGTACGGGTACAAAAGAAATGTCTCCAATCCCACATCTTCCCTATACGAGGGTGAAGCTCACCACCTTCGAAGATGTCGTACCAAAATGAACCTAAGGAGTTTGTTTAGAGAAGCGTGACGAAAGTGACTTAGTGAGAACTTGCCTGTTATGAATGTCTCGCCCTCATTGTCTGGTATTATGTGAGCCTTGATGTGGAATATCATCGTAGCGCTCACAGCAAAGACATTAATGGTCCACATGAAGCTCTCCCAGTTCTTAGCAATGTATGCAGGGTCAAAGACTCCCAAGGTAGTTCCGATGGCCCACAAAGCGACGGTTGCGCCCCATGCTGCGAGACCGTTCAGTTTATACCTCAACCTCCGCCCGGTCGGCGTTACAGGACCAAGACTTTCGGTCCCGGGCAAGTAGATATACAGAACTGCCTGAAGAGCAAGCCAAGCGGAATAGCCCAAGATGGCTGCCGCATTTGGATGAGGAAAGCGAGTAGCAAAGAACTGAATCAGACCCTCCGAGGAGGCAGTTCTGGCTGCGGCCGTTATCGAGGTATCAAAGTAGTGATAGACTATCCAGTAGTAAATCACAAAAAGAGGACTAGTTGTACACAAGATGAAACTTATTGCCTCAGTGATTGCAGATGGCCTCAGCTGCTGCTGGTCCTTAGGTCTTTCACCCTTTGGAGAGGTCATGGGTGCACTAGAAGAGTATTTTGGTTTGTCAAACTCCATATTTTAGGTCTTGATGTGTCAGGATATAATGGGAACGAATCCCAGGAATACAGGAAGTCACTCCAGAGGAAAAATTAATGAGTATTGACTAATATGAATACTTATGAGCATTCCAAAAGGATGAACTACCACTATTTAGTACTATTAGTATGCAAGGGGCCCATTCTGTGCCAGATTTACTCGTGTGATGTGTCTTTATCCTTCTCCACTTTCCCACAGATTCAAGAGTCCCAATAGCTCGGTTACGCGTATGCAGAAAGTCCAGCACTGCTTGAGGTTATTAGTCAGGATTTACTATCAAGGACTAATGCTTTTTGGACTGCATACCTCGGAAATGGACAGCATTCACAAAGAAGAGTGCTGAGAACTGGAGGTAGTTTGATATGGTACGACTGAATTCAAATGAATAGATCGCGCTAGGGCTCCCCCATAGCAGTGAGTTATATACCGGTACTACAAGTAGAACAAACCGACAAATGCTGGACTATCTGTAATGGATCATGCGGCCAGATCAGAAAGCATTAAACCCCGTTCTTCGTCGCGTGTCGTCTCGCCTCGCCGCCGCCGTTGCCTAAACCAATCTCGAGTGCCTCTGGAGTTCAGCCGTTTAGTCTTGGCCTTGAGAATCGCGTATACCAGTACACGATAACATAACATGGCCACAACGCACCCCAACACCTCCAACCACAGACTTTTCTGATCGAATTTGTACATCTGCAAGACTTCCTCTCCGGTTTCTATTAAGCATTTTCCATTCACATCTCGCTGTTCCTCCGTGCAACTAAATACCACATCCCTCATAGTCAAGATAGAGACACTGCTTACTGCATACTTGTCGGGTGAGATGTAGTTGAACCACTGAAGGACTTTTGGTGGATCTAGACTCATGACGCCGCCCAGTACGGTGAAGATAGCAAGCAACGATGCCGTGAAGCTGACGGCTAGGCTTATATGACCGAAAACAAGATAAAACAGCATGCTGATAGATTCTCCGCTGTTGAGCGTGCAAAGAGCGCTTACGAACAAAAACCCAAACCGGTCTGCCTCAGGTGCTAATTTCGCTACGTATGCGAGTAACAGAGCAAATATTAGTGCAGAAAAAGCTTCGAAAGGAAGTTCGAGGATAGTGTACTGCGCGAGAAATGCCTCAATATTGTATAGACCCTCTGATGTCTCGCGGTACATCACCTCCACTTCAGGAGGGAATGTCGCAACGTTTTGGAGCATACCTAGAGATCAAGAATCAGTTTGCAAACCGATTGGCTGGATGACCAAGAACGAAGCTTACCGATGAAGGCGAGAGCTGAATACTGTTGGATAACACCCATGCGGGTTTGAACAGAAATGTAGTCTGTTTTCATCGGTGCAGTAAAGAGTGCTAGCAAAAGACCCACTCCAGGAGCCTGGATTGATCGGGCTAGGATTGAGATTGGCTGGCGAAAAGTATTCAAGGCGGCGCGATGTACAAGCATCGGGAATGCTGTTGCAGAAGAATGATGGTTGCATGTTGTAGAATCTGCAACGAATTCTGTGTGGCTATGATCAGTTCCAGGTCGAGGGTCAAGGGGTTGTTTTCTCGCGTAGGACTCATGCGACTTCCACACATTGACAAGGTTGTCTAGTCGCTTCTTACTATCTTCATCGTTCCCTTGTGATTTACCGGATGTTGCAAGATCCATGAAGAAATCTGCAGGGTTCACTACTTTAGGGCACTCAAATCCCGCCGAATGAAAATAGGAATACATCTCAGACGTTTCACCAGAATACAAGGGTACTCCATGCGGTGAAAGAAGCAGGCAGTTGGAGAACAGCGGCCACATTGACGATGTGGGTTGATGGACTGTGAGAATGATCGTACAGCCCTCGGTAGCTAGACTCTGCAGGACTTCTAGCACAGTGAGTGCCATGAAGCTGTCGAGCCCGGACGTAGGCTCATCTAAAATAAGAACCCGCGGCATAGTCAGGACCTCACAGGCAATCGAGAGGCGTCGTTTTTCTCCGCCACTGATTCCTCTCACGATGGCGGACCCAACCAGACGTCTCGCACAGGATTCCAGGCCAAACTTTGCGATAACTTCTGAAACACGTTCACGCTTCTCACTGTCAGGCATGGAGGATGGCAACTTCAGCCGAGCGGCAAAGAGCAATGTTTCGCTCACCGTAAGTGCCGGCATCAGATTGTGATCATCCTGTGGCACAAATGAAACCATTGATCTGATTTGAACCTTCGATAACCGTTGTCCATTATACAGAGCTGAGCCTGTACGGCACCACTTGAAACTTGAACTCGAGGGAAGCCTTTCAGCTAATGAAGATAATAAAGATGTTTTGCCGCTACCTGATGCTCCCAGAATCACATTCAGCTTTCCTGGATGGAATATTGTGGACACTGGACCACAGATTCTGGATGCAACACTAGGTGTATTTCGCCGCGCTGACCTATGCCGTTTCACCTTTAAGGCGTAGTCTTCCAGGCAGAGGGAAACTGGAGTCACTGAACGATTGTATCTTGGCTGTCGCCCCACCTCCGTTGAACTAGGGCTGTATTCCCGTTCCGTAGGAGTAAGAGGTGGTTTTGGATGATTGATATGAAGAATAAAGGCGCCCGATACATGGAAAATACAAGTCATAGCCCACAAGATCACAATGGGACGCCATATCCATTCTTTTGGCATTCCTAGGCTATCCATGACAAACCGTCCAGTATACTGTTTACAGCGAGGATCTGTACGACCTGCTGAGAAAGGACAGTCATATAGGTGGCCTTGGTAAGGGCCATGCACACCGATAAACTCGTTCGCGCATAGAGCACCAAAGGTATAGAAAGTATGAGTGATCCATTTGAGCCATCTAGCGTACGGTGGCGTTTGATCCGTCTGGATAAAATATGCAGATGCTACCATCTGCAAAGTGAAGAAAAGGTTGCCCATCAGGCCCGCTCCGTGAAAACTCCTGGTAGTGGCCACACAAAGACCGGCGAACCCAATGGCAAGATAATGCGTCAGTAGCATGACCAGTATAAACACGCAAACCTGCGAGGCCGAGCCACGGTACCCAACCATGGGATAGTATATGGCTGTAAAGAGAAGTGGAAGGCTCAGATCCTCCGGGAAAAATCTGGATGCTCTCTGGCTCAGTAAAAACGCGGATGCGCCTAAGATTCCATCTCTCCGTTCGTGATCAAATTGACCGATCTCATCCATTAGACGGCATATCTCATGAACTAGAATCAAGTATCCGTATAGCCCAGTTGCGTCCCAGAGGCTCCCTTCTCGTGACCTAATCCCACTCAAGCTGCCATCAAGTTTCCAGAAAGCCCAGCCATTGATAGCTGCCAAAGCAGCCACAGCGCACCAGATTCCCACTAGCGACCTCCAGTCCCTCCAGCATATCTTCAAGTTTCGCTGTATCATTACTTTGCACACTCTTGGATAGCTTGGGGCTTTAAAACCGAAGTCTATGTAGTCACAAACATCCCGGCCGTTAGACAGACAGTTCGCTGTATTGGTTGTCGAAAAATTCATCCAGCATAGTTTCAGATGCTCTACTCTGGCACAGGAGTTAGACTTGGATGCCTCCGATCGTACATCAATGGATGTGACATCTAGGAGAAAGTCCGCTGGATTCACGAATGGAGGCATTTCATGTCCACAATCCTTAAAATAGTCTCCCACCATAGTTGATAATCCGCTGTACATCAAGTGACCACCGGACAATAGAATCACATTGTCAAAAAGGCTCCATGCGTTAGACCTGGGTGAATGAAGTGACATGACTACTGTCATACCGCCATCAGCCAGTCGCTTGAGGGTCTGAATAACCTGAAACGCCGTTGTTGCATCAAGGCCTGCCTAAAGAATTAGCGAATAGACTCTCTTACCTCACAGCGTATATCCTTTATCTTACCAGTTGTTGGCTCATCGCAAAAGAGTACCGAGGTCTCTTTTAGCAGCTGAATCCCAATGCTGACTCGTCGCCTTTCACCCCCACTGCATCCCTTGTTCCTGTTGTCTCCAATTCGGGTCTCCGCACAGTTTTCGAGTCCTAGCATCGAAATGATGTTATCGACAGAACGATTAATTTCCGAGGCTCCTGTACATCCCGAGCTTAACTCTGCGGCATAGCTCAATATCTCGCGGACGGTCAGCATTGCAGGAAGAATATCTTGCTGTACCAGATAGGCACTCCGAAATGCTCGGATATCTGCGCGGCCGTTGTACAGAATTTTACCCGCAACGTGAAGGCGACCATTCTGCGTTCGACCAGAAAGGACATTCAGGAATGTAGTTTTCCCCGAACCACTGCCTCCGAGGATAACGGTCAACCGTCCAGGTGGTATACATGCTCGTACGTTGTGGAGAATTCTCGGTGGTTGTGGCGGGATAGCTGTACTTTTGGTGGGTTTCCAAGCGCGTCGTATACCTTGGAAAGACGAAGCAGTGAGGGACACCGAAACATCGTGAGCTTCTATATGTACCGGAATAGATCTGGAGTCGGCTGAACCTGATGTGTGCAGACGTTCGGGATTGCGTTGACGATTTTTTGAGTGCATTGCTCTAGCTGAGAGGGTGTAGGTTGATGTTGTAAACCAACGAAAAATGGAGCTAGAGCTAGCGCTCTAACCACATACCGATGGAGAAGCAATGTGAACTCTCTTGTGGGTCGATGAAAGGGGTTAAATTGAGGTGCATCCCTGTCGAATAGTAAGGGGCTGACGGAGAGAGCAGTGTCAATATGGGCTTTGGTGGGCTCACCGGTTCTAATACTCACATCATAATTTCGAAAAAGGGCTATGTCATTTTAACTAGTCATATTCGCTACTTCAGGATGATAATTCTGAGTAGTATTCCATTTTCTACAATTAATTCTGGATCTACACCGGGAAATGAACCCCTTAACTCGTTCGATTTATGATCCTCCAAGTCAATCCCCCTAGACCGTATTGTCCATTCCTCTGCCACGCTAAGCTTACTATACAATATTTCCTTAGGTTTTGACTGTTGCTCTTCGTTTGCTTGCAAAATATCTCTCTGGGTCTGCGTAGGTGCCTCCCAGGTGGTCCCAAAGTGTAAGAAACTGTCCAAAGTTCAGTTTAACACTCTTATGATGCACCGTATGGAATTGATCACGATTGTCATCTAGAGTCATATTGGTTAGCGGCAAATGAGCAAGTGCCGATAGGGATGGAGTTGACACATACGCAGTAAAACCGTCCAGATATTCGTGGCCATGAATACAATGAGTTGTGCCTCCCGCGACATCGGCCATAAAAAGCTATACAAATAAATGGGCAGGCTCATGATATACGCCTCGAGCGGATTGAAAGCATAGGCCGAGAACGGGGTCGGGATAATGTACCTTGCAAGTGCCTCGTCAGTTTCAACACAGTCCCGAATCCTCAGCTGTACCAAGGTGCCTTACTGATGATGCTTCTTGTGCATGAGGTTGAACAAGAAGTTGATGTGGAAGGTTCGATGCAGCCAATACATGCAAGTATCACTGAATAGGACAAAGAAAAGATATTGCCCAAACTCGTACCATAAAGGTATTCCCCCAGATCCGAAATCATACAGTTTTGCGTATCCGCGAACTTGAGCAACGAAGATCGGGA
This sequence comes from Aspergillus pseudonomiae, assembly GCF_009193645.1. Classification (NCBI taxonomy): domain Eukaryota; kingdom Fungi; phylum Ascomycota; class Eurotiomycetes; order Eurotiales; family Aspergillaceae; genus Aspergillus; species Aspergillus pseudonomiae. The sequence goes on along the minus strand of NW_022476027.1, from coordinate 242,655 downwards.
CGGTCAGAACATTCAAGCCGAAAAGGGACAGCAAGGAATCGTAAATCTCGTGTCGGATTTGGTTCTTGTGGTATTTGGGATGCTTTTTTAATGTCTTGTCAAAATATAGATAGTGACAGACGGTCCCAAGCAGAAGAAAAAACACCGAGCTAGAAACCCTTTCCGTTGATTTCCATTAGCTAGCCATCGACAATTCCAGGACAAGGCACAAACCATGTTACAACGAATATGCTAAGACTTTGCCTATAGATGCTTTCCCGACACCATAGCTTAGAATCTGCGATGACAGAACAGACACTTGAGCTATGAGAGGTAGGACATAGTCTCAGTTGCAACGAGTCGCGAACTGAGTCATAGACACTGTCAATGATAAGTGGATCTAAGTAGTTGAATATTAGGTCCATGTTGGTTTCGACTGCGTGCCTCCACTGGGGTCAGAGAAATATACATTCTCTAATATCTCAGGGGATAGCTGAGGGAAGTGCCCTAGTCTCACATGATATGCCCTAGTCTGTGCTTTATAGCCAGACAGTCGGTATCCTGTATTGTGATCGTCATTTGGCGATATACAGGCATGTTTGTATTTTTGATCGAGGGAGAACCAGGATGTTGGCACGGGCTCCCACAGTTACCGCTGATCCTGCAGCGAGATCGCCATCTTTCTGCACTCTCCTTCAGTACTAGTTTCTAGGCGTATCACATAACTGGGTCTCGCCACGTAGCTCAACCAAATTTACGGTACGGGATACAGAGGTGTCCATCGTGCGGCTACATGAAACCTGCCAGATTCAAACAAATGGCAATGATGTTACTAATCTTACAGGGAAGAGTCCTAAGTGGACCTCATGGAGAACGGAGATCTTCGGCAAAACAAAAGGGATATCTGCTTTTACGGGTGTGGCGGTATTAGTTTATCTCAACAGACGCAGTAGTTTCCTCCTGCGTAGTATGTATTGGTGGACTATAACAATTTCATTCCTTAAGTATGTTACCCCTTGCAGCACAACATACTCCATACTGAAGGAGCAGCCACTTCGTGCACTGGATTGAGAAATTAGCTACAAATTAACAATGTTCGAAACTCCTGACGTCCACTAGGGGCAATTTATACCATGACTTGTTATCTAATAGCATCTCCGAGAGTTTGCGTGAAGAAATTGTTGTTCACTTGATCACAGCTTTATGCAAGGGGATATAGCCGAGACCAGATGAGTACCACTTCGGCGAAAGATGAGAGAAGCTCAATTGATGTTCCAAATGGAATGTACAGAGGACATACAGAGCGCATATGACCGGATGTGGGCTTTCAGCGTCAGCAAAAAGTCGGAGTACTCGACCGTAGCTAATTGAGGCGATTCGCACCGAAATATGCTTTAGGTAGCGCAAATATGACAGAAAAATCAATAGCAATGAGATGTATGTATCGAATATATTGGCACTATTGATGTTTAACATCGGCTACCCTTTTTATGAGAAACAAAACTGCCAAAGTCGAAGCGAGCCGTCTAGGAGTGCGAATGCCATCTTCACAAATAGATAATTTAGATGAAAGAGGTTCCCATGCTCCACCTTCGATGCTGTTTTGGATAAGCGCGGAGGATCTGGCAAAAAATCCAAGTATTCTGTTTGGCCATCAATATCTGATATGTAGCTGATGACTTGCTCACCGTGATATGAACCAATGTATAGCCCTAGCGCCTTGAACAAAGTCCCACAAAAGCTTTCACATCGAGCCAGTATCCAGGCGCATGTGTAGAAGAATTTCATTCTGTGTTTCCGTGAGGCTTCCCAGGATTGTAAGATCGCCTCACGCCCATATGTGTCAGAACGGACACAACCCTGGCGTTTATCTAGGATAGAGACAAGGCAGTTTGCTAGCGACGCGGCACTCTCAATAGCACAGTTCGCCCCTTGTGCCAAATTTGGAGTCATCTTTCCGCCTATCAGTTAATCGTCTGGTAATATCTTGATGAGGAATAGAAGACCACACTAACTTTGTGCACGGAATCACCAATACATACAATATTCCCTGAAACCCATTTGTCGCAGAGTAGTTCCTCGAGCCCAACGTGGAGACATGTTTTCGAGTTGTAATACAGATCTTTGAAGAGGACAGAACCAGAAATGTGGGTATCTAAGAATGGTCGGACGTGTTTGTGGATTGATGTATGGTCATGCGCATAACGTGAAAGTCGGGGGTCCTGATATGTTTCTCTAGTTTTGATTGACAGAAGCCAGTATATACGACCGTGTTTGCCAACGTTTACTATAAAGGAGAATCCGTTTCCATAGGTTCGATGCGCTTGCCCTGGGTGTAAACCAGGTATAGGGTTTGAGATGCCGTAAATGCCAGAAAAATCGGAGGTCAACCCTAAAATGAAGATAAGCCAAGCGTCTATCCAATATTAACTATTGTAACTTACTTGGTGGCTCACTTTGAATACTACATAGCGTTCTAGAAAGGTCTTGATGCCAGAGAGCTTCCCTTCGTGTGACACTATGGATTCCATCGGCGCCGACAATTACGTCCCCGGTAAATGAGGATCCATCGGCGCATTTCACCTTGACTTCTGACGCGCTTTGTTCGAACTGAACTGCACGCTTATCAAACACAACGCGATGCTTGTCCCCGACTAAACTATTATACAGGATCTGTATTAAATCCCAGCGGGCGATCACAGCCGAGTCGTAACCATGCCTAGAAGGCTCTCATGAGTTGCATGACTGATAAGGTAGACGTGAATGCCTACCTCGTGCATGGAAGCTGCCTCATATCAACCGTTTTTAGCAGATATCCGTTGGCAAGCCAGGTCGAATGGCTGCTGATTGACTGCGAAACAGCTTGAATATCTTCCAACACTCCGAGCTGACTGAGTATACGCACCCCATTAGGGAGTAGCGTCAGTGCATTCCCAGACAGAGGTGATGGCAGGTTCTTGTGGGATTCGAGAACGACGTAGTCAATATTACGATTAGAGAGAGCACTGGCAAGGGTCAACCCAGCAACGGAGCAACCCACGATGACAACATCAAATTTTTGGGTCTGTCTGTCTGAGAAATTCGCCATGATTATCCCACGGCAAGAAGGCGGAATGAGCCTCGCGTATCTGTGTAGCAGAGCCCGAGCACGAAGACTGATAAATATCGCAGAGTCGGAGGTTAAGCACTGAGTAACGGTGCTAGATTCTCTCCTTAGAATAATTATCAGAAATAATCCCGCATGGGCTTTTTGGTTTACCTTTTTTATGGTTTTGACCTTATACTCAAGTGTATTCGATGAATTGCAGCGATCTTAACTTAGACTATAATCGATCATCAACTGCGTGCTAGAAGAGCGTTACTACGATCCATATGAGGAGTCTGTGATTCTCAACTGATTGTGTTTTATTGATTTTTTTTTCTTGTAAATATGCGTGAACACCTATCGGTCAGGAAGTCTATCCCGAGCTACAATATGACCTATCCTAGCGCAAAAGCCATAGAAAAAAGGGGTTGAATAGTGCCAACTTAGCATTGTTGACCGACTTTTCGGAATACTTACCTGAAATTATCCGTTGAGGAACGGTGAAGCTTAATCTGATGAGTGAAGCCGTACACCCCTTGCAGTATATAGAAACTGCGAGATCTAATGGACCTGTGATGTAGACTGTGTAGAATACAATGTATGCTTGCATCACTGGTACATGCGAAACGGAGAAAGTTTTACTCTATCACTACAGTCGGTGAAGCCGCCTTTGTATGTTAGTCTATATCTCTTCTCATTTTATTGATGCTCAATGAACCAACTTACCACCATCATAGAAAATCACGCAAAGCATCGCTTTCCAACATTTCTGAACCGGGTTCGCAATGAAACTACACAACGCTATCGTTCAGAAAATCTCTACACATGTGAAACAATTCTATGATGACAAAATCCCATTCCACATATACCATGGCTCAACGAACTCGACACGCGCTTCAACGAAGCTTCGCTCGAACACTGTCGACACAAGCAGCCTCAACCGAGTGCTCAGGATTGATCAAGAGAGAAAGGTTGTCTTAGTAGAGCCAAATGTCCCTATGGATATGCTTGTCAAGGCAACCCTTCCATATAGACTAATTCCGCCGGTCGTCATGGAATTTCCTGGAATAACGGCCGGTGGTGGATTTGCCGGAACAGGCGGAGAAAGCAGCTCCTACCGACACAGCTTTTTTGATAGAACTGTCAACTGGATCGAGGTAGTGGTTGGGAATGGCGATATTCTCACTGCCTCCGCAACAGAGAACTCCGATCTCTTTTTCGGGGCTGCATGCTCATTCGGAACCTTGGGCATAACCACTCTCCTCGAAATACAGCTGCTAGAGCTCCCTGTAGAGCCAGCAGTAGAGTTGACCTATTTTCCAATCTCAATGGGCGTCGAAGAGGCTGTACGAAAGATCGAGCATCTCACACCTGACCCAGCATACCAGTACTTGGACGGCATTCTGTTCACCAAAGAGAGAGGAGTTATCTGTGCAGGATCAATTACAAGCGCTGCAGACCACGGCTCTCGAAGAATACAAACATTTACTCGCCCTTCCGACCCCTGGTTTTACATGCACGCTGAAGACATGGCCTTTTCGGCTGCCGAGGAAGCTGGCCCCGCAAAGGACCTTATTCCAATTGCTGACTATCTGTTTCGATATGACAGAGGCGGATTCTGGGTTGGCAAATATGCGTTTGAGTACTTTTTATTTCCTCAAACCAAGTTCATGCGGTGGGCCTTGGATCGCATCTCTCACACAAGGGTGATGTATCATGCCGTCCACAAGAGCGGTCTATTCAGCGAATACACAATCCAAGATGTTGCAGTCCCTTATAGAGGGGCTAAAGAGCTGGTTGACTTTGTGGACGATTCATTTGGGAAGTATCCCCTTTGGATCTGTCCGGTGCGTTCAACCACAGCTCACGTCACGGGGTTAGTAGCAGAAACCCGAGCCCAACCAGCTTCCGAGCCGGATGACTCTGGGATGATGCTCAGTGTTGGTATCTACGGACCAGGTCCAAAAGGCCGGGAGTTTCTCCGCTTTAACCACGCTCTCGAGAAGCTAGTAAACAAACTTGGGGGTCAGAAGTGGCTGTATGCGCGGACCTACTACACTGAAGAAGATTTTTGGTCAATTTATGACTATTCCACAAGAGACGAGCTTCGGCAGAAATACCATGCGAAATACTTGCCAAACCTTTACCAAAAGGTTCGCGCCAACCGCGAGGTATTATCCAGTAGCTCCATGCATCGGTCATGGATGTCAAGGCTACTGGAACAAATATGGCGACAGTGACCAATTTGTGGACTTTATGGGCTGATGCATACTTTCTGGAACAAGGAGTATTTGCTAAGTGAGAGCAAAGCTGAGCTTGGCTAAATAAGGGTGACTAAGAGTCTGCCATATCAATGCAGTACGATATGGCGTCTCTACAGGTTTTGAGCCATAGGAATGTCAACTTTTGTGAATATCTTTTGTTCTAATTCCTCAGATTTCACGTATACACTAGTAGTACTGAGTAGTAGCTGGGTTGCGGCAACCAGTGGACATGCTCATAGGGCACACAGGCACCACATGTGATTTCTTTGCCCCAAGAGGCCGGTCACTCGAGGGATTATATTCCTGGTTGGCCTTTGACACGTCAATTGACGTAGTAATGTTCATTTCGTGTGTTCTAGGATTCAGAAATGACTTTTGAAAACCATGCGCCCATATGAAATGTGTAAACTAGCATAAATGCAAGGACAGAATGAGATGCAAGGATATGTCACACAGCGGCTGTGCGTATGTGACAATCTATCTATATAAACACCGATTCTGTTATCATTGACCAGAATGATAAAGCCTGTATATATATGTCGCTCCCCCGTCATCTTCCTCCCCATGGGCTTTCTTACGTTTTGTACAAGAAAGCCGCAATTACTCCTCCCCAGCCACCAGCGTTATCATCCTCCTTTGCGATAGTCGTCGAGCCTTCCAGAATCATATTCTCCGTGCTCTTGGTGTTCGTGCCATACAAGTACAGCGCAGATGATTCAATAATTTGGACCGCGTTCTTTTGACACTTGCCGTTGCAGCCGCCATTGTTGTTAAAGAATGCCCAGTTGCAGCCTCCATAAAGGAAGAGGTTTGATGCACCATTGATCCGTTCGAACAACGCCATACGGCAGGTCGCATCGTCCCCAGCGCACCATGAAAAATCCGGATCACTTGCACTCAGGTGATTCCCCCATGGAGCTGGTGCCAGCGTGCTTCCTACACCTTGCCAGTATGGGGTTTCGCTCTGCTGCATGGTGGCAAGAACATTGTGTGCATGCTCAAAATTATACTGATAGAGAGTGTGGTGTTCAAAACCGGTACCGATAAGCCATGTGGCAGCAGTTGCTTCGACCAAAAGTCCTCTGCCTGTGGATATGGTCTGCGAACTAGATCCATCGAGATCGTGATCTGCTGTCCATCCCCACATGTTTTCGATGTAAGCAGATGAAGTACCCGTGAGATGGAGTAGTCCATATGCGGCTTTACAGTTGTCAGGTGTGCTGGTACAATCACTGTGCACCCTGCTGCCTACTCCGCCTCCGATGCGGAAATGTACATTCCAGAACCCTACATCCCCTTGGCTCTTTCCGGCAATGTTCACCTCCACCTTAGGGTTGAGGTCCTGTTAGTAACTGGGGCGTCGGTTTTGAAATAGTGGAGAACTCACTAATTGGCAGCCTGGCAAAATGTCTCCCACCGTAAGGATCATGTCACTGATCTGCGCGACTCCAGTATCTCCTGGGTATCCTACGCGGATCATAACGCGAACAAAACCTTCGTCCTTGAAGTTGTTTCCGACTGCGCTGATAGTCGAAGCGAAGGCATCTCCGATGATTCGCGTACCGCTAGGGATGAAGATTGTGTCCGTAACGATATAGGTACCCGCAGGGAAATATATCAGTTTGCAGTCTTTATTCTCGGCCAGGATTTTGTTGATGTTTGCCGTGTCATCTGTCTGACCATCTCCATAGACAGGGCTAGAGGATACAGACTTGATATTCAGAACCTCGGTTGCTTTGTAGTCCTGGTAAGTCGGTGGCGAAACCGTGTAATACTTATTTCCCGACACAAGAGACGAAGCCCGGTTGGTTACGACAATCTTCCCTTCAACACGCTCTTTGCTGGAGCTTCCTGAATTGTACTGCCGCGACCAGTTAGAAGTTGATACTTTCTATTGGCAAGAGTTGCTTACCAGAGTTCCATGGACCCAGGTGTCCGCTACACCTCCTGTGAGCACAGCGTTGCCTCCCAGACGAACAGTCACTCCAGAACTCTGGACATTCTCCAAGACAATTGCGTTTCCTGCACCGCCCGAGTCATTCGAGGTGATGAAGGTGTCTACGCTCGAGACGCTGGAGTCGATCACGGTCAAGGAGCCCGATGTCTCACTCGCATTAATACCTATGGCCCCTTGTTCGAAACGACATCCCAAGAAGATGATATCGGTGGCTCCTGCAACTACTCCGATAGTCGTCCCAGTGAAGGTGAGATTTTTGAACACCCATTGCTGGCCGCTCAGCTTCATGCCGACACCACCACCACTGAACGATAGGTCATTCTGCGTGCTGTCAGGACCACATGCTGATAGTCAGTTTGCAAGTGGGTCTTACCACAATGATGTTACTATTATAGTCATACTGCGTCGTCAATCCAGTATGCTGGCTGCCCGTTGGCATATGGAACGCGACGTTGGTGAGTTGCGTTGCCTGGCTAACCGTCCAGTCAAGGAGGCTCAAGGACTTGGCTGAATCGACCCCAGTGGAGTCTAGGACAATATTCTTAATGCCAACGTAGAAGTTGTTCGTCCCCTCGTGGTTAGGATCCTTGGCGTAAACGATGTGATCCAGAGAATACCCAGAAGCGGCTTTCAAAACGGGCGGGTTCGTCGGATCACCGACCAACACCGTTCCTGTGTAGAGTTGGAGAGAGGTTTGCAAAAGGTATGTACCTCCCGGAAGATAGACTACGGCCGGTTGTCCTGTCGTGCCCATAGATTTGGAATTCCGAGAAGGCCCGTTTGATGCCCCCGCTGCCAGTCCATTTCACCCTCAGCAATTGTCCTCGTCCAAAATACAATCTTTGTACGTGGTGCATACCTTCAATAGCCCTCTGTATGGCAGGTGCCGCATCTTGTTTTCCTGTGTTGTCGGCGATATAATCACTCACAACGTTCCGAAAAACCTTGTAGCTGTCTTTATACTCCGAACTCAAAAACGATGATTGGTCCTTATGTTCGGTCTTCTCATACCAATACCCAGATGAACCATTGGTAGCTGAGCAACTAGCAGCATTGGCATTTGGTGCATGGGTCACGGGAGCAGTGTTAAGATGTCTCCAGGGTTCCGCAGTGTCGTTTTTCGTAGGAAATGGTATTCCCCTATCGCAATGAATCGTTAAAAATATGAGAGGGCACGGCAGGGGACACACTGAACTCACTTTGGATGAGGGACCCAGTCTAGCGGTGGGAAGAAAGATATAGCCTCTTCCACCGGTTTCATCAATTGGTGGACTAAGTCCTCAATCCCGCCTGCCCAGACGTGTGTAATGAGAAGCCATAAGGAAAATATTCGAATTACAGAAGAGGAAAACACCATTATGCAATTATGCCTCACCAAACACGAAAAAAAGGTATATAAAAAAATCGTCAAGAAAAGAGGAAAAGAAAAAAGGGCTAGAAGAATAAACCATCCACCCAAGTCAACAAATGCAACTCCTGGCCGTGTATATCCTCGTGTGAACACAGGGGCCAGTCGAACTGGGCCAAACTAGGGATTTCGAAGAGAAAGATGGCCCCGACGGCGCATTAAGAGTCTCAGGAGAAGCAGGAAGAGACTCATGAAGGGCAATCCAGAGCTTCAACTGCTTTTGAGTATTTATGTATTCTATCTTTCACATACTTGAGTTCGGCGATCAACGTGACAGTGAGACATCTTATCACCATCGCGACGCACGCCATGCATGGAATTCTTCGAGCTGCAGGGACTGGGTCCCGATTCGTAAGTCGGTGCCCTGTGCCGAATAATTGACTCAACTCTAACGAACTCCAACATATTCCGGAAGACTCGAGTCAGTTTGTTCGCTTTCTGTCGCTTTGTACATGTCAGTTTCACGTATGGACAATCGGGGTAGGCGCAGCAACACCCAACCTCCCAGTCCCATCGAACTCTAGAATTGATAGAACAACGATGAATCAAGCCGGAGAGATATTTCATCCATAGTATAGCCTGCGGATGCGAGATTCATACTCAAGACCAGGGTTTGCCATCGTGATTCCTTGCCGCCGCCAAACATACCGGAAGATGGGGACATGTAAACAAGGGAGACCTCGGTTGCAAAGCCGGATGACGAAGAGGCTCCACGTGCGCCATACTTGGTTTTGTTTCTCTCTTTTTTTTATTCTTCGGTTTCTTCAGTTCACAATGCCCTGGTTGTTGACACGGTGTCTTGTTTCATTTTTATTTCTTCTTACAATAAGCAAGACCGTGGCGGCTCCAGTGGTTCTACTGAAGGCCAAGACAACAGAACAAACTTCATCCCTGTCTTGACAATCCTCGATATTGTCAAAGTGGCTAAACCCCCGACGAAGGCAAGGATCAAACAAAATAATTAATATGATAAATAATATAATGGATAAAAAAAAGAAAGAAAGAAGCTGAAATTCTTCTCTGCGTGCGATTACAGTGCTGAGGAAAGTTCTGTGATCTAGAACCTTGCCGGCTTCCGGGCATATTGTTGGCGCTTCGAAGCAGTCATCAAGCATGCTTGCGATTTATTGTCTAGATCAGGATTAGGTTCTATTGGTACTGCTCGGCGATGTCTATCAAACTCTCGTGGAACTCAATCCACGCGTGGAATCACCCCGATACCTTTGGACTCGAGTAATGTGGCCTGAGCACGAAGATCAAGTAAGGTACCTCAAGATATATCGATAGTCGTTGTTCGAAGATGTAATAAGGTTATCAGGCGAGGAATCCCTCCCATTCACCTTGCATAGAGATGGGCAGCCAATTAGGGTAGCAAGAAGATTGCCAATGTCTATATGTCAAACAATTAAGTACTGAGCAAGCTTCCGACGAGGCAACATATGGCGTAGTAAAAACCTCACGAGATTAATGTTGCATTCAAGGGTCCCAAGGGCCGGGGCAACAACTGGTTGACCCTTACCCACTAGAAATAGTATACATCAGAGTGCTATAGACTGATAGTGGCTCGGCTTCGAAGTAAGCGAAACCGTAGCATTGTTAGCGAGGATTGCACTTCTTTATCCCCTCCCCTTTTTCTTTCAACCTCATTTCTGAAGGAAAATGCCACGAAAGCTGTGGTATGCTAAGAGCTTGTAAGGGCAATGCTGATTAGGAACCATCCCTATCTAAAACATCGCAATGATCTGATGACCGACCTGAAGTACTTTCGACTAGGCGGGCTGGACTCATTGTAAAAAGTGGAGGCGGCATCGAGGCCGCCTCCACTGTGGTACGTATCTTATAAAGCTCGCTAGTGACTGGGTATGAGGGTACACGCAGAGTTGAATGATGAACCTGTACTGGGCACATTCATCCCGTGTGGTCCACTCGGCTTGAAAGCCAGATCTTGCCCGAATAACCTTGAACGGACAACGATAGGTTCAGTGAAGTGGGTAGGAAAAGTGTCCTTTAATAAAATATCCGACCTTGGATGCGCTAAATTTGGTGGCCCACCCCTGAATCCTGATCACAGTCGCGATAAACTCAAAGAGATAGCCTTGGAACGTTGCGTAAAACGCTTCTGTGGGACCGATAGCCTTAGCGCGTATCTTGCAACACTTGTTTGTTTCATTCGGGCAAAACTTCAATCAGACCAGGCACAATCAAACATGTCGAGACTCTGCCTTCTCAAAAGGTTAGCAGTAGATATGTATGTATATGTATATGCCATAGGGAATGCTGTAGGATCTAAAACCCACCATCCGTGTGAAAAGCTGATAACTACTTGGGTAGGATGTAGGCTTATAGAGTCACTAGCACGGTCCCTCGTGTAAGGATCCAACTGAGTGTGATTCCCGGTCGGGCGAATCAGAAGGGTCGCAGCCGTTGCATTGACGGGAAGCTAAGCGGACGGAGACACAGCCACCACGAAGAGTCCGACTCGAGTAGGGTTGGTGTGAAGGATGAGAAACTTTTGAGAAACTATGTGAGAAAGGTATGCCCCTACAGATAAAAGGGTAAGCAAAGTAGTAGAAGTGGGATATCGTTGAAGGTAAGGGAGTTTGACAATTGAAGAGAGGAAGAAGAGGAGTACCTGCACCGTATACACAGTAACAGGAGTTATCGTGGCAATGTCGTCATGTGGGTTGGACACCTGAGGCAAGAATGGGGTCGCCTTTCCACCCGCTTTGTCTGGATCAATTAATTCTCTCCTTCTCTCTCTCCACTCCATTCATTCATTCATTCGTTCCCTATCCTTTCCCTCTCGACCATTAACCTCCGGTCCAATTTCCCTCTGCCCTTTATCGTCGCATTCTTTCTTTTTACCTTTTCTTTTCTTTTTGAGCCTAAATAGATTGTCCGCACCAGTTATCTTTCATCTGTGATTTCTAACGTTGATACATACATTTACTAGCTTTTTAGTCTGGCCGTTTCCCCTCCAGCTTATCAAACATACAATCGTACTACTAGTACTGGACGAGTCCTCTCACGGGGTTCAAGCGCTCACCTTCCCAGTTCTCTCCCTCCCACCCAACAATTCCAGGAGACCAACGGCAATGTTTCGGCCAATGCTGTGAACTCTCGTCTTTATCATTGACTGCGTGTGTCGCTGTCACCTGCCCCGTGGTTGCGATAGTTATTGTTACTTGATTCAACGTCTTCGTCATTCATTTTTAAGACGGGTTGTCTATCGCTAGGCAACTCCGCCCCTCCGCCATGCTTCTCAAACCCGCGACTCCCCTCACGATCCTGCTCCTGATCGCTTTTGTTCTCTTGCTTTTATCCGTTATCTCCACCCCTATTGTCGAAGGAATCCCGCTGGCGACGTTCGAAAATGTCGACTATGGGGTTTTCGGCTACTGTAAAGCTGGTCACTGCACCAATATCCATCTCGGCTACACTAATGGTGCGTGGTCCGCCGACACGACTTAACCTTTCAGTGCTAAACTATGGACAGATGACCTCTCGGACACCGGCGATGACTTCAATCTCCCTTCTAGCACTCGAAGATCGCTTTCGTCTATTCTAATTGTTCATCCGGTCGCCGCATTCCTTACCCTAATCTGCCTTTGTATGGCTGCCGCAGCCCACTTCCATGGTCCGTCGCATTCGCCCCGCTACCTACTCGTCTTGTTGATCCTGCTACTTCCGACGCTTCTCGTCTCCCTACTTGCCTTTCTCGTCGATATCCTGCTCTTCGTTCCTCATTTAGGATGGGGTGGCTGGATTGTACTCGGCGCGACGATCCTCCTCGTCAGCTGTGGTGTGGTTACTTGCGCGATGCGCCGAACCCTCGTAAGTCGCAAGGCGCGGAAGAAGCGCATCGCTGAAAACGCCGAGATGAGTGGCGAAAACTTCTACAATCGCCAGAATGCCGCCGCAGCAGCCATGGGACTAAACGATCCGAAGCCGCTCAATGCGGAGACAAAGGAGCCTTTCGTGACTGGATCACCTCCTGGATCTGACACCGGTCCCACGTTTGCGACATTCCGGACGACAACGCACGAGAGTGATGACGACCGCACCCCACTGAACTCGCGAACACCGCCCAACGATTTTCCATTACCAGACCATCCGTATCCCACTCAGCTGCGTGAGAACGGGCCGCCATACAACCCTTCACGAGACGAATTCGGAAACCCGCTTCCACAATCTGGTCCCTACGGGCCCGGCGCTCGCATGCGACCTGGTGCGGGTGATCCCCGGCTGCACAATCAATATTCCGACGGTAGTATGGGCTCGCGGAGGGGGCCGCCCCCACCGGGTTTCGTCCCACGTGGACGGGGTGGTTATCCGACTCGCGGAGGCTACGGTCGTGGGGGTCCTTATGGTGGACCCAGAGCCCCTCCCCCCGGTGGTAGAGGTAGTCCCATGGGCACGATGCGCGGAGGACGGGGGGCATATCGAGGACCGCCACCGTTTGCGTATGGGCCCAGTCCTGGGCCGCGACCGATGCCGCCGCCAGAGGAGGAGAGATACGACTATGATGTTCCACCCAGCTCCATGCGCCAGCCGTCTCCTGGACCAATTGGAATGGCTGTGTCGCCACGGGATGGCAGCCCGGTAGGCCAGGCGATTGAGATGACACCGCAGCCCAGGCGAACAGGCTCGACGGAGCCGGTGCCTCAGGAGGTTTTGCTAGACCAGCAACCACATGCCCTGTCGGCAGATGGCCAGCCCGAACCTGTCAGCCCTTCGAGCCTTTATAGCCGGACAGCGTAAGACAAAAACGAACTCTTGATTCGTACTATCTCGTGTACGGAGCTAACCGCGAACAGATCATATATTCCTCCTCGCGCTGCCTGGGAGCAGGCTGAGCGTCGCCCCGGACATTCACCCTCGCCCGTCCATGCCTACCGACCGACGGAGCGTACTCGCACCCCACATCATGATCGTTCTGAGTCAGCAGATTATTTCGAAGATGCCGATCCTCGTTTTGCTAATCGTAATGAGCATGCCGTGGGCAACCCGCGGTTGCCCTCGGTGTTGACGCCGGGTAGTTCTGGTGAGCCGAAACTGACGGAAGATTTGGCAGAAGGACCCAGCTCACCCACTACTAGCGATATAAGCCATTTTACGTCAATCTCCGAGCGGCCTATCAACCCGCGCTGGCAGCCGCCTCCACTTCCGGCCCAACAGAGGCAAAATGTCTTGCTGGAGAACAACCCCGACTTTGATTTGCGAGCAGGTATGCGTCGAGGTGGTGCTGCTGGTGGGGTCGGAGGTCGCATGCCACCCATGTCGATACCCCGAGAAGCCTCACGATACCCTATACCCTGAACATCATCACTAGCGTCCTATTACTTGTTCGAGTTTGGCATTCATTTACGTGGTCAGTACTATCGTTCTGCAGGTCTACAGCACAGCTGGCACGGGAGTTTTGGCGTTCATCCGTGATGGGCTCCTTTGGGCCTTCCGCCCTCTTAGTTTCCTTCTCTTTGCCACCTTTTTCTTTCAACCTCTTTGACAGCATTGCACATAAAAACAGCGTGGCATCGCAATGTTTACCGTGATCTGGAGTCACAGATACTCGGCGAAGCGCGCATGGTGGTCCCATGTACAGAGTTACGATAAGGCCCCATGTATCGGGAGATGCTTGTATCATACTGTTGTGATAGGGGAGCCTGGTCTCGCTCACGATCTTTACCTTCTCGACATATCAATTTCTTTTCTACTATCGGACAGGCTCCATGGATGATAATGCATTATAGGAAGTATTTCAGTTTTATGATTTCTCCGTACACGGAACACCTAGTGATTCTCATGAGTTCTTTTGATAGCTGATGAAAAGGAATTCCATCGATTCTCAAACCCTTGTTTGAATAGGCAGCTTAAAACCTCTTCTTCTCCCCTCGCAGTTACAAGCCCACGGCCGCCAGTATGAAAGAATATGCACATAGATTACGAAGAGTATACGAACAATGCAAACCACCGGGGTATTCAACCAAAATGCCAAACCAACACAAGTACAGAAGTATAATACAAACAAAACCCCCCCCAGAACACAATCACCGCTTCGCACTGCCGTCCAACTCATTCACCCTCGAGGTATCACTCATCTCCACCCGCGCACTCTCCCCCGGCAACTCCGCAAACTGCTGTCCCACCGGCGGCTGATACACAGGAAGAGGACTCATCGGATGATTCTCATACATGGACTGTAGAGGCGCCTTCACCTCCGCCCCCATATAACCCCCGCCATACGGCATCGCATCGGATCCCCCGATCGGCGTCCCCGGCTGCACATATCCCGCCCCGGGCCCCGATCCCGCCGCTGACCCGAATCCATGCCCGGGGTTCCCTCCCGATCCACCGCGACGTCGGCGTCCCAGCCAGAACGCTCCCCCCACGACCGCTATCCCGGCCACCACGCCGATCACGATCCCCGCGACCGCTCCCCCGGATATCCCCGACGACGAGCCGGACGAGTTCCCGGGTGACGAAGTCGCACTCGCCGAGGCAGTAGCCGTAGCTGTAGCCGTGGCACTACCCCCCGTGGTAGTCCCCGTAGAACTAGAACTAGTACTAGTAGTAGAAGAGGTGGTAGAAGACGTAGAAACAGCGGTGGTCACCGGCCCATCATTCCCGCCATAGTTCACCATATACGAGCGCAGATCCGTCGAGGCCTTCTTGCCCCACCGCGATGGCGGCGTGTACCCGCTGTAAGAACCCGAGCAGTTGTCGTTGGTCCAGATGTAGAACGAGTAGGGGCTGTTATTGGGCTCGAAGACGAATTCCTTGCCTTCTGCTTGGTCGATCTGCGTGCAGGGCGCTGGCGACGTGCTGCGCTCCATGAAGGGCGTGTTGGACGCGTTGCGCCAGGTGAAGGTCCATGCTTGCGTTGTTGGCGTTGTGGTTAGGGTTAGGAGGAGGGTGGTGACGAGGGGGAGGGATTTCATTTTTTTCTCCCTTCTTTCTCTCTGTACTTGTTATCTTCGGTTGATTCTCCTCGTGGGTTTGAATTGGGTGGTTGTTTCTGTTTCTGGTTTATTTTTGGGGTTGTTCTTTGGGATGTATTATTCTTGGCTGGTTTTGATAGTTGATTGATAGAGTACAGAAAGTGTGGAAGTATGGATGTGAAACAGAGGAAGAGAGGGAAATGCGAGAAGAGCAGGACAGCAGAGGCTGCAAGAGCAATCAAACTTTTTTTATTACGAGCTATCCTAAGTCGTGTGCAGCATGGAAACCATTCCTAGATGGACGTGCGAGATCGTATTCAGGACGATAATTACCTTTTCTGGATAGTTGGATCTGCAGGCGATTGCATCCTTTTGGTGCGCCTGTTACGGTCGACTGCTGCCCGTTCCATTTATACCACTCACTCATTATGACACAGAGACTCTGCGAAGCATTCGACTAGTCCTGTCATGTTCCCATGGGTCGAGGATTGCAACATTGAGGAATCAGACAGAAGGTGACATGTGAACTGGTGGGAATGGACTCCGTATCAGATTGTCGAGCGATGTTACTATGACCAAATCTCTCGGGTGGGGATGGAGTCGATCGGCGGGTTTGTTCAGTTGCCATTGGCGAGTCGCCGGAGAATACGAGGTGACCAGACATGTCCTCAGAAATTAACTCGGCAGTCCAGCAATCATCTTCCACTTCTGGAATTGAAAGTGGATCTCGCCGTCGTTCAGGAGTAAGGTACGAATCAATGGGTCTGAGATCGACGTGCCAGTCGCCTCAGCCTCTTGGGTCGCAGGGACTTCGTATTAGTAGGAGCAAATATGGCCGAGTTAAATTGCATGTTGCGTGTACTCTTTTTATTAATTTTATTTTTGGCATGTCAACTGGAGATGAAATGTGGGATTATCCTAACGCCGAGCTCGACGACTACATACGGAGCGCTTGAGAGTATACAACACCATCGGGCTAAAACAGACAGGTATAGAGACCGACAGGTAGAGGAAGAGAGTTGCTCGGTCGCCTGATAGCCTGTCCTATTCGCCAACCTCTTTGACGCCCATGCCCTCACGGACGACCACCTCTTTCTTTTTCAAGGATGCCTTGACGGGGTTGCGTTCGAGGAACAGCTCTTCCAGCTCTTCGATAGTGCGGCCCTTGGTTTCCGGAAGGGTAAAGAACATGAAGATGTATTCAAGGAAATGCAAGACCACTGTCCGCGTCAGTTGTATTCGTTGCACATTGGGAAGGATACTTACGGAAGATAATATACATCCGCCAACCAATATTGTCCATCCCCGTTGGGGTAGCGTACATATTGATGAAGTTGGAGCCACCGTACACCACGTTCTGGAAAGCCATCCCCTTGGCTCGGACGCGGCTGGGGAGGATCTCTGCAGGATAGAGTGACTGCAGCGGGGTCCAGCTGAAGGAGAAGACGATGCCGTAGAGGAAAATACAAGCGATGAATCCATAGCCCATACTGGTACTGAGACGCTCTGATTCGTAAGAGGAGATAACATTGATGGGGATATAGATTAGCCCCGTGATAAAGGTGCCGTATAGGAACAGAGTGCGGCGGCCCCAGCGGTCGACGAAGCAGCTGCCACAGATGCCACCAATAAAGGAGAATACCGTGTTAAGAGCATTAAGAAGCAGCTGCTGGGAGGCGCCAGTGATTCCAGCGTTCTCGAGCATGACCGGCATGAAGTATCTGCTTGGCTTAGCACTGCTTGTCTAGCCTATATCTGGAGTACTCACGTAATGACGGATCCGCCAATAAATTGCGAAAAGACGCAAACAAGGAAGAGGAGCCAAAGGCGATATAACATGTCGCGAGATGAGAACAGGACTTTGTAGTCCCACCATCGCCGGCCCCCTGTCTCTACCTCGAAGCGAATACCTTCCTCAATTTCACGGCATTCATGGGCAACAAGTGCAGATTCTGGGTTACCATTACCATGATATTTTATCAGAATCTGGCGGGCCTCTTCAGGTCTATTGTTGGCAAAGAGCCACCGAGGACTCTCGGGCATGAAAAACGCCACCGCCAAGACGATGACCGAAGGAGCAGCCTGGATAACAACCGGGAGTCTCCATGACCAGTTGGTTTCCATGAACCCAGTTCCATAAGCAATCCACGTGCAGGCTGTGATGAAAACGTCAGCGATAAATGTTATGTGAGAAGTAGGTCGTACCTAATGCCCCTGTATAATATCCCACGACGTTGTACAACCCTCCGAAAATTCCACGCCACTGGGGAAGAGCAATCTCCACGAGATAAATCGGCGCTGAGGTGTTCGATATACTGATGCCCATTCCGATCAAAAACCGCCCACCAATGAACTGGGCTACCTTGGGGGCGGAGGCTTCCAGTATTGTTCCCACAATGATGATCAGTGAGCCGGTGAACATGCCAAAGCGCCGACCAAAGGTATCTGCGGCGGGTGCAGCAACCACCGCGCCCGCCAGGTTGCCTATGGCATAAATGGAAAAGAGTATACCAGTGCCACTACCTTGCATGCGGGTGCCGAAGTGCTCATGAAAAGTGGGCATAGCATTGATGGAGGACATCAGGGTACCGTCAAATCCGTTCATACAACAGTCTATAATGTCAGCAATCGAATGGAGAGTCGCGGTAGAGAGGCATAGAGAATCCCTTACTCAGGGTAGTTAAAGCAATAAGACCATACAGACGGACCATCGCCCATGACCAGGGCGACATGCGCTCCTTGGTGAGAGCATCGTTGAGCCCAACGGACAGAACCTGCTGTCGTTCGATGTTGTGGTTGGAGCTCGCATCATCAACTGCCTCACGGTTTTCCACCGAGGGCTTGCTTTCAAGAATGGATCCAGTGCCCATGATAACAGATAAAAAGAGGTTGATAAGGCCTTGCTGGGGAACCTGGTTCATCCCCACGGGGTAGTGATCCGTATATAAAGTCCTCTACCCACATGCCACAGGCATAGTGCCTGTTAACCCCAGATTTGGCTCGTGCTCCTACTTTCAACACGGTGAAAGATCCGCACTGCTCCCCGCATCAATGCACGTCGAAGAAGCAGTCGGTGCAAGTTATGGATGCTTGGTCAAGAAAAAAATGGGGGAGCATGTGGTTCCGTCTTGCATGGCTAGGACGGCTAACGGGATGCGACACGGGGAAAGGTCCGCTTTGCAATAAAAGCCTTATACTATAGGGTTAGATTTATGCTTAGTGGTGGTTCGTCTTAGGGTTATGGGGCCCCTGGGTGGAGATCCTCGGGTCGCTTACTGGTGGCAACTTCGGGATCCAATCTATTTGTTGGTAAGTTTATTTCAGATCGGAACGCCTGGTAATAGTCCGGTAGGTCTAGGTCTTCTGAATACTGGAATGGGGTGATGTGATGTCTCAACGTTATGTTTCTTTCCCGAAGTCCTCATCGTATACTGATCCAGTTCCGTCGTGCTGCCGAGGTAAGCCCTTATAAAATCGCGCAAGTTTGAAGATGCTCAAATCACGAACTCTGGATTCGGAAAGGTACAGTTCTTTCGGTAGCCAATCCGTAACTTTGCCCGCTGGTCGGCCGGCTCGAGCCTCCAGGTGGACATCTTCACGCCCTAAAACCATGAGTCCAACAGCTGTCCCCGAAAGCCACGCTAGCACCATTCCATCGCCATTAAACCCGGCTGTGATCCATTCATTTGCCGGGGCACTTCCGGATTCGGAGGTCGTTCCTTTGCGTTGATTGGGGGCCCTTCGCCGCCTCGTGAAGGTTGGACTGACTTCCCCGACAAAGGGAACGAGATCGGGCGTAAACCCCATACATCCCGACCATAGTTGTAGTACGCGGGCATGTTCACCCTGGAGCATGGTTGACCATATTCCACTCAAGTAAGCACTGATAGTAGGGTCGACACAGTCATCCTTCCAAATCCCAAGCTCATCCATTCCTTTCTCATCCGATTTGAATAAACCGCCACCGAGCATGATTTCCCCACCAGGGCTGTGAGGGCCTGCGGATTTTCGGGGCCGCTGTGTGATATATTCATACCCTTTCTTGCCAATAATACTCCAGGAGCGAGAGCCGTCTAGATGAGACGAGGGGCCGTCGGCTGCTTGGGCAGACATGTGGCCACGAACAGGGAATATTTTACCTTTCAGCCCAGGAATCAAGTTCGGTGCATATGCATCAGTAGCATGGACAACGTGTGTGGCGCGTATCTTACCACGGGACGTGTGCAAAAGGTAAGGTGTAGTGTCGTTATCATCCACGTGTATCTCCCTGACGGTGGCTCCTGTTTCAATGGAGAAGCACGATTGGTATTTGGACTTTAGTTTCATGTAAAGCGAAGTAACAAGTCGATAAGGCCACATGGCGCCGGCACGGTACGAAATCGCTCCGTGGCAATGGCTGCTTGCGCCAAATTTCTGAATTCCAGTCAGCTGGAGAGAATTTCGCTAGTCACAGCTCACATACCTCCTGTGCTTGTTTAGCGTCCCAAATCATAGTACCCTCGGCGTATTCCGGGGCATCTCGTCGCAGTTCTTGAACCATTTCTTGCGCTTTATCCCACATTGTCTGTTCGGTGAACAGATCCACAGTTTCCACTTCCCTGGCCTCCGCTTCATCAAGGCCTTCGTCTTTGACCAGCTCTAAGATTGTGGGAAGGTGCCTAAGTTGGAAATGGAGCACTCGCTTGGCTTTTTCTTTGCCCAGCAGTGCCTTCAGATCCGAATACGTCAAATAGGGAGAACACTTCAGATGACCGCCGTTCCTTCCTGTTGCACCGCTGCACACCTGGCGTGCCTCCAGAATCACAACCTTTTTCTCTATCCCCAACGCTTGGCATTCCGTAAGAATCGTGTAGGCTACACTGGCCCCTGAGATGCCCGAGCCAATAATCACAACATCTGCCGACTGGGGCAGCTCCTCCGATTTTGCATTAACTAGATCTGGATGTTTCGGATTAGTCTGCCAGAAAGAAATAGTTGGATCTGAGGCTGGAAATTCAGGGGTGGCGATGCGTCGTAGAAGGGCATTGCTCTCGGCAGCATTCTGCGAGAGCTCTGACCAGAACGCAGCTAAGGCGTGGTAAGTCTCAGTGATCTTGGACAATATGGCCCCCATTATTGGAATGAAAGGTGATTGTTACAGAAAGAATAGTCTGGTCCTCGTTAGTTAATATAGCTCTCCCGAGGTGTCGAAGAATGCTAGTGCCTGGATTATAGTACCCGTTGTGAACCAAACTGCAATTTGGAGCGAGAGGGCAGTATCTATGTCGTCATACGTGGCCTCCAATAACACAGATATAGGAAACAAGTGATTTAGAGATGATCTGAGTGCAGATCCTTTCATGACAACTTGTATAGTATCCTCCGTAGGCAGCCAGTAGTTGGGGAAATTGCATGTTTGGCTCTCAAATGCAACTCCTCATTAAGCTAACCAGATGCAGTTAGGCTGTATCCATTCCATGGATTTAATCTGTAATAACTTCAAATCTCTTGATTGAATTACTTAGAAATCCTCCGGGAACTACCATCTTAAAAGAGATATAACATTCAATCCGTGACGCATTCGTATCAGTTCGGCATAAACACAGGGGTATAAGGAAAAAATCCAGACAACACCAATCCAGGTATACAGGCTTCAATCGTCTTCTCGTCGATATAGATGTTCGTGATACTACCCGCTTCTAAAGAACGTCGAATACGCCCTTAGATAGTGGGAATAAAATGCTTCGAGGATTCTTCTTGCTCGCTGAATGACTCCCGGAATGCCGCAATACCAGCAATGATGCCGATAGCCATGAAACAGAGGGAGATAATGGACCAAATAACACCCCAGCAGCGGGAGGAGCCGCCGTAGCGCTTGGCAAACACGCTGGCATCTGAAGTGTTGACCTTTCGAATAATGAGGTCGTCACACTATTCAAGGTGTGGTTAGCAAGAACCAGAAATATGGGTGTGGGGAGACTCACAATATCCCAGACGCTGTAAAGAGCAGACATGACACCGATGAACAGCTGCGACCGCATTAGTAACTCGGCTGTGGATGAGGTAGCAGTATAGGCTAGTACTTACCACCACCCACTTCAGCGCCTCCCCATGGGCAATGAACCAACACGCCACCAGCAGCCCGACCGCCAAGAGAATGGTGATGATGGTCAGCCAGTCTCTTCGAGCCCACCACAGTGTAAGCAAGAAACAGACACCCAGGACAATGCTGGCAACCTTGCTCGCAACAATATCGAACCCCGCGAAAATCAGGAGGGCACCGATGATGGATGATCCTAAATATCCGGCGGGGAGGGTGACGGCGCTAATTCCACCCCGCATATGGGTGACTCCTCCTTCATGGGGATCAAGGGAGATGGATTCCACTTTGCCTCCGGTGCAACACGCGGTGATCGCATGACCAAACTCGTGGAAAGCAATGACCAGCATCTATCAACCGTCAGCCTCCCGGTAGCATGAATATTGGCAGACTAAAAGAGTCCTTCTCACCTTGAAAGGCCATAGCGACCATCGGAGATAGGGCAAGTTCCATAATAGCGCGATCACTACCACGTACACAGCCATCACCCCTAGCGTCACCGCCTGTGTGTGAGTGACAGTCAGGTCACGCTTAGCGAAGTGAGAGCTCGCGGCATCGAGAGCTCTTGTATCGAGCATCGCATAATGTGGCGCCATCGTGATATTACCTCTTTACAACGTCGAACAACTGAGAGGAGGTCTTCATGCGGTTTATTGTATCTTGACGTCGAATATTTATGAGTGCTGCCTTACGCGTCTTAACTTAGAGAACTTGTAGATACTTGCCTAGACGGGGTTAGTGTGTGGCTGGTCAGGGGGTATTTTTAGCATGTTTGTACGTGGCTGACCGATGTAAGGCTGGCCAATCACTGCCTCAGGTGTGGAGGTCAACAAATGACTCTATCACACTTGGGACTGATCAGTCTGCCTTCTGAGTGGGATTGGGAGGATCAGTCGACAGCTTACGTGGTTTGTTTGATTTCCTGAGACATAGTTCACTATTTAGTATTGACTTTCTTAGACTCTCTTCTAATGCTCTGCCACAGTTCAGAGCTTACCCACTACTGCATCAGCACCTAATCCGCACCGCACCGTACGGCAAGTGGATCATTCTTCAGTCTAGTTGCTGGATCCAACATCCACTGTCTGGTCTAGCCAGTATGGTTCTGTAATTTCTCAACGGTCAACTAAACCCGTTTGGACGGTCTCCCAGCAAAAGAACCAGATCAGGCTGCAGGGCACCACAACACTGTAGACTAATATAAATATAGACGTTACTAACTTAGATCTATTCGAGATATAAAGAGTGACGTGGGGTAGGTCTGACATACCACACATTGGCTTCATGCGTGCGACTTGTGGATAAAAGACACGTCCATATGCAAGCTTTAGAGCTATTTCACAATGATGCTTTCCATAGGCAGTTCTAACGTTTCCACATCAAGCGAGGAGAAATGGATTCACAAGCTCTCTCGAGTGAATACTATGTCTGAGATTCTGAAAAAAAGATACTCTCTGCCGATACAGAAGCCATATAAAAGTTGTTTCGCTGGTCTGAAAATGATATTGGCGCTGATTGTAACAAAAACCCTCGATCAATTGTGCCGGAAACTAACATGGTCAACCAATCCAAAGACTATACGCAATTTCAAACCGAATTTAAAGACGCGAGCCATTCTTGAAATTTCCATGCCGCCCTGCACCACGACTAAATTGGGAAGCGCCTTTGATACTCTCAAGGTCCAAAACTTTCACTCCCTTCTCATACTCATTCCTCAGGGCATCCTGAAACGAGCTGGCCTGATATGCACTGTAGTAGCAAGAGTCCCGGTCCGCATTCATGCAAAGCTGCGGGAACGAAAGCAACTGCTTCGCAATGGCTGTAGCCTCTTCCACAGCTTTTCCCTTCGGCACAACACGATTTGCCAGCCCCATAGACAAGGCCTCGGTCGCACTGACTGGACGTCCAGTCAATATCATATCCAGTGCCCTGCCCAATCCAACCACTGCCTGGAGACGAACTGTGCCTCCGTCAATAAGGGGAACACCCCATCGTCTGCAGAAGACCCCGAACACGGCATCCTCTTCCGCTACGCGGATATCGCAGAGTAGGCTTAATTCCAACCCACCCGCCACTGCATACCCGGAGACAGCACCGATGATAGGCTTCTTGATCTGGAGTCGTGAGGGACCCATCGGGCCTATAGATTGTTCGCCGGACTCTGGTGGCGCCTGGAAGTGGCTTCGTCCGCCTTCTGTCTCCTTGCCGGTAGCATCGCGAGCATCTTTTCCCGCTACTTCGTGAAGGTCGGCACCGGCACAGAATGTACCGCCCATTCCTGTAAGTATGCATACTTTCTGTGAGGGGTCATTTTCGAAGGCCAGGATTTTCTCGTAGAGATGTTTTGCGGTGGTCGGGTCGACGGCGTTCCTTCGATGAGGTCTGTTGATTGTAATAGTCGTAATTCCGTCATCTGTGGAACTCACAAGAACTAAATCTGAGTCTGACTGCATGTTGATGTTTGGATTCGATGGAGGATGAACGGGTGCTCTGAGGATAAAAGTGCGGAGCTGAAGGTTCATATCCCGGCATATAAATAGCCTCGGGTCTCCACAGATCCACTCCGATGGGCCGAGGACTAGCTCGTTTCTACAAGGCAAGTATACATTCATGATCAGATTCCGTGTAGAGAAGATTGGCCATATATACCATCTTGGAAGCAACCTGAATCAGGAAACTGTGCAGGCGTACTCCTCGGTAGTCAACTTTATTTTTCTATCTTCACATGCATCTCAAAACTGCCTCATGGCCAGTATAGATAGACACGAACATGACTGAAGACTTGAGTTCCCTTTGATAAAACGTCTCTAACCAGACTCCTGAGCATGAGCTACCGCTAAGAGCAGCAATATTATAAGCAAACGCACCAGCGTCGAGCTCATACATAGTTAACACAACCCATAAATCATGACTTAATTTTTCAAATATAAGGAGTCCAAGGCATACCAAACTAAACCCTCAACCCTCAATATCTCTCTTTCCCTCTCTCCTCCCATCCCCCTTCCACACAAACCACCCAACTGTAATGAGAAACTTCAAGCCAAAAGCAAACCATAAACTAGCTGCCATCTCTGTAGCTTTCGACAACCCCCCAGCAGTCATGGCGCCCAGGAACAATGCCAGGAAGGCCCCAGCCCTTCTATTGCGCTTCGGGTTAGCCTTTGCAGTCAACTTGGGATCTACTAGCAGATCGCAGAGCAGCGTGGTCAACACCACCGTCGGGATCTCATCGATCCCCAGCACCCGGGACGTTACGATTTGTCCGCCTGCTTGGAAGGACAGCAGTGAGATGGGGAGGACTTGCATCCACTCGATGGGGGCTCGAGGGTCTTCAGGTTTGGGGTCGATGATCCCTAGCTGGACGAGTATGGCTGCCGTCAGGAGTGCGGCGGTTTGGACAGTGAAAGATAGGATTAGGGTTGAGCGGCGGCGGGGACCGAGGGCCCGCGAGACGTGGATGAAGAGGATATTGCTGACGATGAAGACCGTGAGGGCGATGAGGGATTTAGCCCAGAGGTAGGCTGGGTAGGCGGGCTGGCCTGAGGCACCTAGGGCTATGAAGACGCTGTTTCCTGCGGGTTGCTTGGTTAGCCGTTGTTTGGGCGGAACTCAGAGGGTGAGGTGGAAGCATACCGGTTTGCATACTGGCGAAACTCCCCCAGGCGTTGAATGATAGGCCATCTACGAGACCACTGACGAAGCCACAGATGATCAGAACGATATCGGTGTGTGTGGTGTCTATGTTGGTGCGGAAGTGCCGTGCCAGTGATGCGCGCAGCGTTATCTCGTCTTGATTATCTGCGAGGGATGTCGCTGCGCTGCATCCCTCACCCCAGATGCCTCCTGCTTCTTTGGAATACTCTTCTTTTCGGGATACGGGTTGATTTCCAAGGGATGCGGGGACCCAGTTAATGGAGGTATTGTTTTCTGGAGCTTGAACGAGAGGGAGATCTCCCGATGAGGAGGGAGGAGGAGCGTGGTGCATAATGTTACTGATAGATACTAAATAGTAATGGAGACTAGATGGCAGGCTAAGAAGGGGATAGAGTGTTGGTTTGCAAGGGCTTCGTCCAGAGGATGAGCGATGGGAATGCAATGAGCTAGCACCTCCGTCTACTTAAGTTCATGCGGGTGGGATATAACTATACTACGAGGATGCTCTCCGCACCCAAGACATAACATCTGTGCCAAGGGGGAATACTGAAGTCATCAGCCCAACGCGGGCCAACCCGATATGTGCCCTCTAGATAACGAAGGTAGTGTATCCCTGCAGAACTCGTGCTGGCGTTACACGCCCGGAAACAGCGTTTCAGACTAAATAACTCCACTATCCCGGGATATCCCCATTTTTATAGCACCTGGACACATTCAAACCGGCCAGTATCTAGCAGATTGAGTCGGAACAAACTTCCTGTACAGTCTCAATTGGGTACCGTGTTGCTATCGCCTCTACCAGAGATTGGATTCGTCTCATAGATCCACCTTGGCAAGCCCTTGGCGCCATCCGAAGGCGTCATGACTGCATGCGGTTTTCGTTGCGGCGTTCCATCGTCGGGCCTAACCAGGGCTTTAAAGTCTAAAAGTCAATCACGACAACAAGAACCTAAACGCTGACTGTCTTATCCGTCTTTTCCCGCCGATCCGTGGGTTCGCCAAGTTCTCTTCCCCAGGCATCTCTATTTACCGGGCGTTAGAAATGAGAGTTCGCTAACCGATCAGACAGAGTAGCATTCTAGGCAGAGGACAATGAAGCGGGAGAAAATTGGCCCGTCTCCCCAGATGAAAGGTGCCCGGCTTTTCTTTTTGTCAATCTGGGGTCGGTGGGTTGTGTTTCGCGAAGTGGAGTTTTGGATATGATAACGAAACTTGGGATGGACCACTATCGACAACCAGGATTCTCATCCAGAGTATGCAACGTGGTTGGCTGAACACAACCAAATCGACGGTCATCCTGCGTTAAACATGTGGCAAGCATATGGGAATAGGGAATATCCTAGCGGTCACAATCGCGGTCAAGAATACAATTCGTATCGTTCCCACCGCAAGAAATAAACACATACAATCGCCGCGCCTGGACTCTGGACCCTGGGTGAAGAAACCAGTAAGCGCCAAGAAGATCGGCAAACAAACGAAGCCGAGTTGGTCGCTAGTTCTATCTAGTTCCTTATCAGCCTCTCTTAAATTTACTTGGCCCAGGGATGATCTCCAGCAAACCGCGGTTCGTTGTTTGGCTATACCCGCTATACCCAGCGGTTATGGCTACATGAGAGCACTGCCTCCCACGCCGCGTATCTACTGCCCCTCGTTTCTTTTGCTTGTAGCTTGGTTTCAACCAAGCCATGCTGGGGAGGATTAGAATTATTGGTCTTGGCAGATTCTCGGCTCAGCGTCACTCACACTCTTTGTTGTCTATGGCGTCAAGCCCCGTTTTTCTTCTTCTGGCCGGAGTGATCCGGACTGAGAAGCGTTAGGTCGGGCATCTAGAACATTTTTCGAAGGTATATCCCATACTATTTTCTCTTTGTTTACTATCAAAGTCTAAGATATCATTGAATGAGAGTATTACATTGCGACTCAACTGTGCAATAAAGCGACAAGAGCAATGAAACTACCCAAGAAACTATCCCCACAACCCCCCTCACACACCAGGATCACGAATGGTGTATGCTTATCGTTCCTATAAGCTACTTCCCTGGCGCAGGAATGTGTGACGCTTGCTGTTTCTCGGCGCTTCCTTCTGTATCTTGCTGAGAAATCCAGCCATTGGCCAGCTTGGCGAGGCTCCTCAGCAGGATGAGACAAGGTATTTTCATCCAAGCCACCTATGACGACTCGCCCCAAAATGATCATATATGTATGCGCTTTCTCTTGGAATAAGATCACTTCTTTTGTTCTGATTGAGGTGGCGTATTCATCCTTGTCACACTCGCAGAGTTAATAATGATAGATCCAAGTCAATGTACCCTTGCAGCACTGCCATCTCTAGTTGAACTAGCCACCATGCAATACGATAATGTGCTACATATAACTCTTGGGGGCAATCATTGTCTAAAAAAAAAGGTTTATGCTATCGGAGCATGGCAAAATCGCCGTGACAGTTCCGTATGTTTCATTGTGCCCTTGCACTGTCAAACCTTGGAATCGTCAATTATTCTTCCACGTGCAATAGTCCAAGGTTTAATGAAGACACCAATACTCTGAACTGTAGGCTCCGATCCTCAGCTCACAGACCCTTTTTAGAGTTGGCCATCCCTTGCATACGAGGGGTGAGAAATGCTGCATACCTCGCTCTGCGAACACCCCAAAAGGGGGAACACTCCGTAGGGCACCAAATCAGGCTGAAATACTGATGATAGATCACTCAACGGTGTGAATGCTCTCTATCGGATATTTATGCATTCTTATAAGACTCAATATGCCCGCCTTCGTCAAGACGTGGTCGTATCTATCGCTTCAACGAAAAAGTCGGTAGATCACAATTGTACGAAAGGACCATTTTCGGTAATGATAATATGAGCCGTATGTTTTTAGATTTCTTCAACTTGTCAATCCCATAGATCCAATAAATGAATTTCATTTATAGTTCATATTTGTCAAGTCAAGAAACACTGTACATACATGGGTCTATGCATATTCGATCTCTATCGATTACCTATCGCGAAGAATACACGAAACAGCGGCAACATTGCGGTCGCAAGGCGATAGGCACTATAGATACGGAATATATATGACTAGATTGAGAACGAACAATTCCTATATTCATTCTTCTTTAGCAGATTGATGTATGCAGGAAATGCATCGTAACTTAGGGCTAGGGAATTGCCTGATTCGGAAGTAGTTCGTAGCTGGGCGGCAGAACAAGAAAACAATTCGGACCGTCTTCGACTCCGCCTTCTGATTCACCCTCTTGCATCCGCGCGGATGTTGCATATCCATCTACTCCTACGCCTTGCGAACACATCGTCTTCGATTAATTAGTCAAATGTAGTTGGGATATACTGTATCCATCCGGCGCACTCATTAGTCATGGCAGATCCCAACGACCACCTTGCGGTGGTCGTGCAGCAGAGTCCAATGGCTGCTGACAGCCAAATCCCCAAGAACCCTTCTTGCGTGGTCTGTGCGCGAAGAAAGGTCAGGTGTGATCGCAATGATCCTTGTTCTGCCTGTATCAAACGCGGCGCTGAGTGTGTTTTCCCTACTCATATCCCTCCGCGTCGCCGCAAAAGGCAGCGCTCGGAGGACCGCCGACACAGCGGCTTCCCCTATCAGAGTCCTATTAGACAAGACAACGCTGCGTCAGCTCGCATCAGCCACTTAGACCATCCAGCAACCACACGCAATGCTTTCCCCAGTGGCTCCAGGGCTGAACAAGGGATGTTGCTCACAGGTGACGGGAAATCCATCTATCTAGACAGGTTGAGCTACCTTGGAATGAACCGCGGTGCATAAATGGCTAACGAGTAAGATAGTAATGTCTGGACTAGCGTCCGAGGCGAGGTCAGGATTCCCTACCTAACTTCTTCTCGTATTGCGATCTAACTCTGGGTCTAGCTTCCTCGGGCGGAGGATGTGTTACGGGACATATCCGACAACGATTCAAATCATTCTGCCCAGGGAGTGGATGACGAAATCTCCTTGATCTTGGGAGAAACAGTGAAGAAAAGCCTGAGTGCACTTCACCCCTCTCCACTACACATCTTTAAACTTTGGCAAACTTTCCTTGAGAATATCAATCCATTGATTAAGATACTACACGGCCCAACCGTCCAGCAACAGCTTCTAGAAGCCAGCGGTAGCTTAAACACAGTCTCCAAGGAGCTTGAGGCATTAATGTTCTCAATATATTGTATCGCATTGGTTTCTCTGAAGGCAGATGATGTACAAAAAACTTACGGAGAGAGCAAAGCTTTGTTACTCTCAAGATTCCGACGCGGAGCTCGTTTAGCTTTTACCAAGGCTGGCATTCTACGTACATCAAAAACCGTAGTTCTCCAGGCATTTGTTTTGTATTTGGTAGGCGTCTCCCTGATACGCCGTGATCTTCACGCTAACGTCGTCGTACAAGCTTTCCATGCGTGCGTCCTCTGACCCCCAGTCTATTTGGTCCTTATGTGGCGTTGCGGTGCGAATGGCTCAGCGGATTGGACTCCATCGAGACGGATCTGAGCTTGGATTATCCATTTTCGAAACGGAAATGCGCCGCCGTCTTTGGCGACAGCTATCAATATTAGATGTCACTACGGCACAAAGTTCCGGCATCACTTCGCAGTTCCCGTATTTTTCTGTTGACGTCCTCCCCCCGTCCAACATAAATGACAGTGAGCTTGATCCACGCATGACGGATATGCCTCGCGAAAATCATGGCGCGACAGAAATGATGTTCGTCCTTGCACGGAGCGAATTTGGCGAATGGATGAGGCGCTGGTCCAAGGCCGGCGGAGCCTCTCACGGAGGTCGAGGTTTCTTGGCCTCTTCGGCGTTGTCTTATGAGGCGAAGGATCAAGCAATCGAGGAGCTGAGCCGCGCATTCGAATCGAAATTCCTGTCGTATTGCGACAAATCCATTCCACTACACTACATGTCGGCTAGACTGATGCAGAATGTTGTATGCCAAATGAGATTCTCCGCCCACCATCCCCGCCAGTATGGCGAGAAAGACCACATATCACTAGCGGAAAGGGATTTCGTCTTTTCCACATGCGTGCAAGTCATGGAAGGGTTCGAGGATTGTCAGAGCAACGAGATCATACAGCGATATCTGTGGCACGTGGACAATCACATCCCGTGGGATGTGTTGATTTATACGCTATATGAGCTCCGGACCCGCATAGATGAAGAAGAAACCAAGAGGTCGTGGGTCCTCATTGACAGGATATACAGTCGGCATTATGACCAGATGAGAAACAGGCCCAAAACCCCTCTTCATATTGCAATACAGGGGCTGATTTTGAAAGCTTGGAAGTCCCATTCTGAGGAGCGTACTCGACGCAATCGCCATCTGTTACCCCGTCCTCATATCGTTTCGGTATTGTCTGAAAGATCGGAGCGAGGCACCTCGTCTCATCAGCCGAGCTTTGAACCCAGTGTGACCCCCCAAGGACGAACTACACAAGAGACCATTCCCAATAACGCTGGGATGCTTGATCCCGGTGACGACCTAAATAATTTTGACCACAGCCCCTTAGATTGGGGCCAGTGGGACGATCTTCTGGAGAATTTCCAGCTAGAATTCCCAAACAGTGAATTATTCTCGACGGATGCTTTCTGAATTGTCATCCACCATCCAGCCCATTATGTCCTTCTTCTCCGTCTATTCTTCCCCAAACACGGCCGCTGACACACGTCCGCGGTTCAATGACACCATATATCCTGTATAATTAGGAATCTTAAGGATTATCTCCAATAGCTGTTTTACTCGTCATGAGACACTCGCCTCACGCGGGAACTCATGACAATAGAAGTAGACTTATAAAACTTGGGTCATCACTAGCCAGCCCAAGCCGTGTAAATCAAATGCCGTATGTTGCGAGAAAAAAAAAATTCACTTAAAATGTGTATTAGACTCTTCACCATGCCGATTTAGGCAATACTAAAACGGGCCCGGGGGAACGATAAACAGGTCTAATCATGCCATGTCTATTCTTTTCCATTGCGGAGTCTAGAACACACACTTCAACTACTGAAGTGGACGGGAGGAGAAGTTGAAACAAAGGTTACGTGAATTGGTCCCTAAGCTGAATAATCATCGCCCATTGGGCCAATAACCTTACTTATAAACGTGCCCATCCTGAAAGCTGAAACAATCCATATAACGAGATTTCCACCACAATGCCTCCATGGGGGACTAAACCATGAGCCCCCCAGTCCTCGAACGAGTCCGAAGCATCATACACAGGGCCAAAACCACCGCAAAGCTACGGAGAAGGTCGACTATGTAAGTGGACACCACAACTACAACCCCAGCCCAGAGACTAACCAAACCTTCAGAAGTGTCAGCACCCAGAAGCAATCGATCTGGAGAAGACTCCCAGACAGCGTTCTGGTGAGAGTCCTCGCGCAATGCGAGCTACAGGACATCTATTCCCTCCTGCTCTCCTGTCGCATCCTGCGCCGCAGAGTCTCTCGCCTCGAATATGCCATCTCCCAGGCCTATCTCCATCACCGGACCCAGCCATCGCAGTATATCACCGAGACGGGCCATGAGCTCGTTCCCTCCGTCGGCGACGACCTAACCTTCATCGCCAGTCTATTCCCCCCGCCGCCACCCCAGTACACCTCCACCGGGGTCGGGGATGACCTCCCCGAGTACTCTTTCGGGTATCTAGCCGACCTCACCCGCTGCTGGAAGACATGCATCAAGCTATCGTACTACCTGGCCGAGTACGTAGTCCACCAGCACCTCGTGAAAGACGGCTCGTGGTCCTCGAAGACCGAAAAAGAGGTCGGCTACAGCAAAGGCGTCGGACTCCTCCAGTCCCGTCTCCTATCTCCCGTGTACGTCATAGACAATATTCCTGAAAGTCTCACTCCCCCGATTGACAACGAGA
The DNA here is from genome assembly GCF_009193645.1 of Aspergillus pseudonomiae. Lineage (NCBI taxonomy): Eukaryota > Fungi > Ascomycota > Eurotiomycetes > Eurotiales > Aspergillaceae > Aspergillus > Aspergillus pseudonomiae. The sequence goes on along the minus strand of NW_022476027.1, from coordinate 210,395 downwards.
AACAGCGCATATATTATTTTCTTCCTTGAAACTCACGCCTCCGAACCCCAACCGTCAATCCGGGCTACTAGTTCACGGCATCAGGCCCAGCAGTCCATCCTCCAACAGCCCCCCTTCACCAACACCCAAACCCTCCTCGCCACCCACCACGCTATGCACCTCCTCTGCTCGTCCGTCCGCCACCTCATGGCCCCGGACATCACCGCCGCCTCGGCTGAGGCCTGGCTCGCTCTCCTCCTGACCACCTCCACCCTGGAGCGCATCATGGAGTTCTTCGTCGCGGCGGCGACGGATGAGTCGGTCAAGGTGGCTGCTGCTGGTGTCAATGGGCACTCGCCCACCTGGACGAATCGGATGGAGTTCATGTGGCAGATGCGTCGGGATTGGGGCGAGTTCGTTGCGTCTGGGCTGCTCGCGCCGCCGAAGTTGAGCGAGGTTTGGTTCGAGGCGGCGCAGAGGGAGATTTGTCGGCGGGGGGCTATTCCCCATGAGGGTGAGGTGGTGGTGCCTGTTTTGCATGGGGCGGGCGTTGCTTTGAGATGTGAGTTTTGTGAGTGACTTTTTTTTTTTTCTATTTGTTTATAGTAGAAGCTATTGTATGTGTGGATGATCTGGGACTGGATATTCTAGGTCTTCTATATGGGAGGAAAAATGACAATCTGGGGTAAGAAAGTATGTAATTGGTCCATATCAACGCGTATACATCAGAGGCCGGCATGGATCTATGAATAAATTCAACAATATTTACCTGCGGCAACCAAGGCGAAATGAGAAAAGAAATAAAGTGAACATGAAATCTAGCCACGCCTAGAAAAGAAAGACGGCTGGTGACGTTCAAAAGGGACATGCATAACTCGTTCATGCACAGCAAGAAGGAAAGTATCCGTATTAATACAATACATTAGTAAGAAAAGAAAGGGGCATTTCTATCCTGATATCAATACCCAGAGAAGGAAGAAAATCTACTACAAGTTAGTACCAGAGAAGACTGGAAGAGGACGGGAGAGCCACGCACCATTAGGACTCCGAACATCTTAGCAATCAGCCATCGGTTCCCAGATACTCGAGTCCAGTATTTCATTAGTTCGCGCTGTGCGCCTTGGACGTTATCCACAACGTCCTCAGTGTTGGCATCTATCCGTTGGATCATCTCAGACTGCTCGCTGACCATCTGCGCCAGTTGGCCGAAGATGCCGCCCAATTCATTGATTGTACGTTCGATCGCGTCGATTGCTTCACCACGTGCTTGGATATAAGAGTTACTCGTTTGCGCCTCTTCCATCACCAGCAATTGCTGGTCGGAATGCATAGACGGCCGTCCGAGGGGCGACGGATTCGAGGGCTCCAGAGTCAACAGGTCGGCAGAGCCACCCGGTTGAGGAGTCCTCCTGCCGGAGGTGTACAGCGGAGAGTCCGACCGTTGCGTGTCTAAGGCCGCCTGCGATTTCGAGGATACCGATGAAACAAAGTTCTCTGTCCTGGAGCGCGACGCTTGGATGTTCTTCGTTCGAACCTCGAGAACTTCTTTAAAGTTTGCTCCGACGTCCGCCAGTTTGCCTTGCAGCATAACCACGACCTAGTATTCTTAGCATCGCCCACCCACGCTGGATTCTGTCTGTGCCGTGTACATACATTATCATTATGCTCTCCTTCCTGGTCCGCTTTCGACCGGTTCGATTTCGGATGTTGAGAGAGCGTGAGCGCTTGCAAGGAGGCGATCTGCTGGTTTAAGGAAGCGAGGTCTTGCTTAATGACATATGTCAATTCTGAGATCTCGACCGGCTTGTCATCAAAAAGCGTCTTTCGTTTGGCCACTGGCAGACTTAGTTAGACATCCTGCTTGTCCACCTTGTAGCTCCTACTCACGTTCAGCCAGCCTCTGCAACTTGGCTGTCGTCGCAGTGATACCCCGTCCAATCTCAACAGCCCTCCTGGCAAACTCGGATCTCCTGCCGGGTTGCGCGCTTCCGTTCGCGGACCCATTGGCTTGTCTCTTTTGTGAATCCGATAGAAGCGCCTGCCGCTGGGATCCAACCTTGGTCGTGGCGACCCGTTTCTGGGCTTGTCCCAAGATGGCGTGGAACTCGCCGGTGCGATCCTGAATCGATGGGCCGGTCATTTCGCTAGAAGCGTAAAGTGAGGTGGAGGGCGGGTGATAGTTCGAGGGGGAAGGTAAGCGAGCCCCCGGGATCTAAGGGAATGGTGTATGCGAGTAGACGGAGTGAACCTAATCGATAAGGAGGCAAACTGTAGACGTGTCCGTTCGTCGAAGCCACAAGGCAACAGTGAAGGAGGGAAAATGAGCGGAAAGGAGGTGATACAAGCGGTGTAGGAGCGTTATGGGAGTGTCATATCATTGCACTTGCAGAGATCGTTAGTCTCCGACAGAACGGGGTTCGGTGAGATGTCGCAGAGAGAATGGCCGAAGACGTACGTCTTAATTCCGGGGAATTCGTCGCCCATCCGAAAATAGGCAAGGCGCGGGCGGCTAGGGCCACGTGATGGACCCGCCACATCGGTGCCTTACCAGCCACAGTCGTCGCTATCTATTCGCTTTAGGCAGGCGAATACTTAAGATACCCTCAGGGGCACACCCGCAGCAGCCCACTAATTTTGGTAACGAACGCACACGATACGACGATACACACACGTCATCGCTTGTACCACTCAGCTTGTTACTTACTTGCTTCTTCCTCTCCATTCTCGCAGCTTGACCATTCCACTCGGGCCAAATATTATATCGCACGCCATATCAGATCTTGGCAGCTTCATATAACGAGTGAACGCGGCATTTGCCTTGATGCGGTCCATCTCGTTCAGGCGACCTGACCCTCATATATAATGGCTCGCCCATTTCAGAACCCTTACGAGCCGGTGTAAGTACATGCAGGCGGATGCATCCTCGGCGCCTTAGAATTTTGCTGATCAGGCTTTCCTGCATCTTTAGGGATTCTCCCGGCGCCGATAACCCTTTGTCGCCCCAACCACGTGGCGGCACACCCATATCATTTAAAACGAACGTGAATCGCGCGAAGACAAAGCGCTGGGTTGAAGCGAAGAAGATCTCTTACGATGGCAATGACTGGGGTGACGATGAGTACGATGATTACGACGAGGATCTGACGCCTCCTCTACCGCAACAGCAACAACAACCTTTGAATCAAAGCACTGGGGACCTCCCAAGTGTATCGTCAAGAAACATACCTAAGCCCTGGGCTCTTGGAATGGATCGCTCTCGGTCAATGGACCAGGTGATGACGCTAGGGGCCGGTCCTGCGGCGGATAGCCGTAGTCGGTCAACCGATCGCAACGCAGAAGAACAGAATTACAACCTCCCATCACGCCCAGGCGACATCTATAGCCGGTTACGCGAGCAGACAGCGAGGCCAGGCAACCCTCCAAGCCTGAGTCGGGCCTCCACGGAACCAGCACCTATAACCAGCCCGGCAGGACAGGAAGCACAAGGCAAGCAACCCGAGAACGAGAGTGTTCCTTCCAGACCTCAGAACGATGTTCCTATTATTGGGCTCCCAGATGTCAGACGTCTCTCAGGATTCGGCGCAGATCTCACGGGTGCTCCTTCGTCTGACGCTCAAAAGGACCAATCCGCAGAACCACAGCAGCAAGATCCTCAATTACACCATCACCCCTCCGTCGGATTCCGGTCGGTGGTTAATCAAGCTTTCGATGTTCCAGAGACACCCAGCACTACCATCGATAGCATTGCACGGTCGGATAGCAATAGCACGTCGGTAATAAGCCCGATCATTCCTCCTCGTGGCCCAAACGAGCAGACGCCAACGATTGAGGAAGAGCCGGAAAGTTCATCTCCACCGAGAGGCTTTAAGCCTGGTCATCGCCGTGATCTGAGTGTTCCCAGTCCAGATAATAGTCCTTTGAGAAGGCCAATAATCACCAATAACGATACCATCGCTCCCGAATCATTAGCAGAAATGTCATCGGACCCTCCATCTGACTCACCTCAGGACCAGTCCACGCCAACATATCAACAATCCACCATGCAACCAACTACCACAACCGCGGAAGATCGACCTGCACCGCTCAAAATCAGTGGTAACATGTCTCCCCCTGAAAACTCCATTCCCGCCATTGTTCCCTCCCTGAGTACGGAAAATTCCCCGCAAGACACCGAGAGTGACCGATTAAGGAAGGAGATCATTCGTTCATTGAGTCGGGAGAACACTCCATCTGACGAACCGGACCCACAAGACCGGTCCAGGCCACAAACAAGTCGGCAGGATAGTCTCATTCCGAGCGAATACGAACGATACTGGAACGAAACAACTAGTGCCAGTCCCCAGGAGTTCAAACCCGTCCTTGGATACAACTCCGCACAGAACGAGTCCCAGGATTTATACTCCAGTAGCCCACTGCAGGCGTCTACTCTAGCACTAAATGCGGCTCCGCAAGACACAACCCCTAAGTTGAAGAGGCGATTTTCTTGGGAGTCTGCCTCCTCCGAGGAACAGGCTGCGCCCGCGACAGAGGTCCAATCCCCTCCTGTAGGGCCAATCCCCGGGCAATTCCCTGTAATTGATGAGAATAGTGTTCAGCCATCGCCGGAGCCCGACACTGTGGCTCCGCCAGTTGAGACACATGATGAGGCTGGCCGTGATCATGTGCCTGAGAAGCCTAAGTTGACGATCATCCCCCCGTCTGCCACCGATGATAATAGCATCGTTTCGGGTCGACATCTTCCAGAAGTTGTCAATGCCCAAACCGTTGGAGATGCCTACTCCCCAGCCGTTGCAAACCAGGATGCCGTAGCGTCTACGTCTGCACCCACGCAGTCGCCATCTATCGAAGCAAGCTTGCTTGGCTTCCGTGAGATCCTCGAGTTGAAGACCTCCGACGAACGGGTGCAAGCGTTCAACAAAACCCGAGACCAGTTTGTGACAATCGATACCGGTCTAAATAATTGGCTCCGGGTTACGATCCATGCTCACCCTGAATACGCAGATGTTGTGCAGCAAAGCTTGAAACAGACAACGGATGAGTCCAAGTACCCCGTACCCCGGGCCAAATTCCCTAAACTGTCGTCTCTTGGGAACCTCGTGTCGTCTCACCAGGAAGGGTCGTCCGGCTCGGGCCATGTTAGACGTCCTTCGACTCATCTTGGTTCCATGATGAATAAACAGCATGTGGAACAACGAGGGAAGGATTTCCTCCACACCGCTGGTGTCTTCGGCGGTAAAGCTGGCGAGGCCGCCAAGGGTCTATTTGCCAAGGGCAGGAGTAAATTTAAAGGTGGAGGGTCAGACAAGGTAGAGCCTTAATTTTCTTATTATGGGTGGTATATCATGTTCAGCGGTGCAGGGAGCGTGTGGGAACCTATGGATTATCCATCGCTGCGCCAGCATGTCTCTGATCGTTGCCGTTTTGTTTATGTTTCTATTGATACCATGTCTGTAATTGAACATATCTCCGCACTCAGAATGTGACATGATTGATGTCTGTACATCGGGTTGATACTTTTTTTTTCGGTCTTAATACCCTCGTCTGGTTAAACTCATCTAATGTTATGGTGATTGTAGGGGTTTGAATCGAGTCGTGGTTATCGCAGGAAATTCTCCTTCTCAGAACTTGTTCTAGACCTAGCCGAAGAGGACCACGACAAGCGACGGACGGTCCACTTTGGAAGTCTCCCCGGGATGAATGGCGCTCGAGACAGCCAAGTGAATCGGTTGAGCTTGGACATCAAGCGCAAACAAGTCCCGTCGGTCTCGGCGCGTAGACCGGTTGAGGGCGCGGCAGCAGACACGGGATATCACACGGATCCTGAGCCATCCGCCATCCATAGCCACCGCTCCGGTCTTACTCAGGATCTGGACAAGGAAGTGATTGCTGCACTCGGCTTCAGTGATGCGGATTCACGATCAGGTCAATCAGGTCCTGCATTGTCCTATCGAAGTACCGCTGGAGCGATGGCGGAATTGGAGGCGTCTGACTCTGGCGTCCTGGCGCAGACAGGGTCCCAGGAGCATTGGGAGTTGCCTGGAGAGAGTGCATCCTCGGCGCATCGATTAGCGCCCGTGCAACCTGACAGGGATTGTCCTCCCCGAAAGCCTTTGTCGAGGAGGAGCGAATCTCCCCCGATGACCCCGATTCAGGTGGCAATCAATGACGCGCCTCTGTTGATCCCCGAGTACAAAAGCGACCAGCGGGACATTGGCGACAAAATCCTGTCGTGGACGGAGCAGGCCAACAGCATTGACGATCCCATGGGCCAGCAAAATAACGTTCAGCCACCACCTGCGCGCGACGAGCCGTCTCCCGAATGCGAGCCGACGACTACTCGGGCACCGTCGTCGATGGGGAAACGGTTCTACTCCTCAGTCATGGAAAGCAAAACTAGGGACGTCCCACGTAGCAACGACGAGATTAATAAGGCAACACTGCTAGATCCGAGTCACCATCGGCGGGGCTCCAGCGTCCAAGTGCGACTCCAACCAGTGCCCTCCGTCTCATCCTTGGGCACCCTCGAGGCTGATCGAGACCCACCACGGCCATTGCGCCAAGTACTCGGTGAGTAACCACGCTGCCCAACAAATTCCCACGGAATTAACGTTAAACTTCGACTGCGCCAGGCCCGGCGAACTCGTCGCGAGTGTCGTTCTTGTCGGATGGGGGCGAGGGTCAGCACCAAAGTCTTGGCGGCATACTTAGACCCGATCATCGAGGGCGCAGGCCGAAGAGCCCCTGGCCAGGCGATGAGGCTGAACATGCCTCGCGCCGACTTAGCGGTGTCTTTCGACCTCTTCTGTCAGGCAGTAGCAGACCCCGCGAGACTTCCCAATCGACCGACCATGCTCGCTCCAACCCGCCCGTCCAGCCTGCCTCAAAGCAAGCGCCACCGCAGACCGCGTTATCAACAATGGAGAAGCTGAAGGTTGTCGGCAACAAAATTCGTCGCCCTTCTCGGGGCTCTGAATCCCACAGTGACAAGACGGGTCAGCCACACCGGAAGGCGTTGGACAAAATCAGTGTATGTGTCCCACACGCACACACAAAGATCCCTCCCCAAGCTGCTTGTCAAAGCTCACAACGCAGTGATATTAATCATTCCAATTAGGGCTTCTTCAACCGTCGAGGGGAACATGCCCGGCCCAAATCCAGAGCGGCCGAAACCCACGTTCCACCCGTGGTGCACATCCAGCGTCAGGCCCATTCAATGGACCGGCTTTATCCCGTCTCATCACAGCGCACGTCCACCTCGGATCACTCTCACCTGCCCTCTACCGAGTTTGATCGCCCCCGATCAAATATCGAGAACCACTCCTTCCAGGGCCAACGTCCACCCGCAGAAGGATACTTCGCTCCGGAATCTTTCTCACGGCTCAATGATCCCCCCGAACCCGGCACTCCCTTGACGCAGCAGATCACCGTCGAAGACGTGGCCAGCAATACCATCACGAGTAATCGCATTCCGTCGCCGACCGATTATTTCCGGCATCGACACAGCGGCAGTGGCAGTGGTAGTGGGAATGGTCGACTCACACCCCAATCACCGCTCTTCCGACCACCCACAACGCCGCAAACCCCCCAATATCAACCACCCCCGGTCGCATCCCCCATCGCCTCCCCCGTCGGTCCCGCCCCACAATCCCCACCGTCCCGCGGCCGTTCCGAAGAAAGATCCTACGCCCAAGACCTAAACATCCGCTCCCGCAGCCCGAAAACCTTCGCCCCGCGCCCGGACGAAAGACACATCCCCAGCACCGACACCTCCGACCCCGCCTACCACCTGGGCATCTTCCGCCGAAACCCTCGCACCAGCCGCATCGGCGACCAAGAACGACCCTGGAAACTGACCATCCCCGGCGAATCCGACGAGGACAAACCCTCGGACAACGCCCTCGCCTGGCGCCAGCAGACCACCAAGGGCGTCCTCCAATGCGGCAGCGACCGACTACCCACCTACGAAGAGGACACCACAGACCCACCCCAGGAAAATCTCCGCGACGAAAAGCCCCCTCTCAGCGACATCCCCGCTACTACTACAACTCGTCCCGCCATGCCCCTCTCCCAATCCACGGGGAACAGCCACCCCACGCGCGGCGAAGGCCGTGTCCTCAACAACGACGCCCCGGTCGAGTTGCCCGTCCAGACCGATGACGATTCCAGCGAAGAGATCATGATGTCGAGCACGGCGTATCCGGGCCAGGAGTGGAAACCAGTTGGGTTCTCCGGGTGGGAGTAGCAGAGAGAATCGCTTTAGTTTCGCTAGTTTGTTCGTTGGCGTGGTAGATACCCTTTTGATCTTTCTTTCTTTTTTCTTACATATAATCTTTTCCGGGGTTAATATTTTAGTTCTGAGATACTGTACTCATATTTGACTTTTGCTGTCTGGAGCATAGCGAGCTTGAGCTTTTGGACATATTTGATGAAATGCTACCTATGAGGAATGAGATATATGTTTTAACCTAAACGGAATATGATATGTCAGATTGATATTGATGTATACGGAGCTGATGCATGCAGGATTCATTCATCATATATTTACGGTTTTGATAAGACTTGGAGTGAGGAATCTATAGGTAGGAGTATAATACATCGAGTGAAGGTAAAAGCGATCCTATCCCTCAAACACATTCTGCTGCAGATCCACCCCCATATCCTTAGCCATGCTCTGCATCTGCGCCTCCAGCGAATCCTCCATTCCGCCACCGAGTCTCAGGAACTGCCGGATCTTTGTGAAATAGAAGTAGATGTCGCTGGTGAAGAGCACGAGCCGGAAGAGGAGGTGGCGGCCGTAGTTCTGGATTTTCTCGTTGAGGGGCAGATCGGGCGACTCGACGAGGGCGCGGGACGCCCAGGTGCCTGTGATCTTGATGCGGTTGACGGGGGAGCCGAGGAATTGGTTGTTGGCTTGGACGATGCGCAGGTTGCGGCCGATGAAGATGAGCTCCTTGGGCCATTTGCTTTCGTCGCCCAGGATCTGGCGGATGCCCTTGCGCGCGGCTTGCTGCGCTTCGTAGTGGCGCTGGGCGCGGTCCTTCTTGGACAGCCCTTCGAAGTGTTGCTGCGTGGAGAGGTCGCCGCCTTGGTAGGGGCGCATCAGGGTGACGGAGGCGAAGATATCGGGGTTCGTGACGCCCCATTGTTTGACGATGTCGCGGATGGCGGCGTTGTCGAAGGTGAGGAGCGCTTTCCAGAAGCGGGCGTATTGGTGGCGGAAGTCTGTATCCATATGAATGTAGAGGCCGTGGTCGATCAGGACGAGCTCGGGTTGACCCGAGGGCTGGCGACGGACGAAGATGTTACCCGGGTGCGGGTCACAGTGGAGGATGCCCCAGAGGAACATCTGGGCTGAGAACAGGTCGATCATTGTGGTCATCACCTCTTTCAGGGAGAGGCCGAGTCCGCCGCGGCCGTTCCATCCGCGCCAGTGATCCCGCTCCGGTTTGATCTGGGTTGCGTTCGGGTTGTGGGAGACCTGGGTGGGTGTGCTGTTGGACTGTGGGGAGTCTATTGGGGTCCCGTGGCATCCTGGGCTACCCTGCCGCCAACCGCCGCGCCAGGAGCGTGTGATAGCATCCTTATCCCAGAGGCGAACACCCTCGATCCATTCCGCAGTCATGACCCGCTTGGAGCTCAGTTCACGATAGACCTTGGGAATGTAGACACGATTGCGGAGGCGCGACTCCCCTGCAACGAGTCTGGCCATGTGCTCCGAGTTATCAGCTTCATTCTCGAAGTCCGTCTCCAGAAATAGGCGCTCGCTGACATAGGGGACCAAAGAGTAAAACGGGATATCGAACACGCGGCTGTAGACCCAGGTCACGACCCTATCGTTGGTTAGTAGGTAGCCAAAGCCAGCTCAGAAGGGAGGGCAAGTTTACTTAAACGCCCATAGATCCCATTGAATCTGCTGCGCAATTTCCCGCTTCTGGACCTTCACCGCAACCTCCCTTCCATCGGCCAAGCGAGCCCAATGAACCTGCGCTACACTGGCGCTGGCTCTGGCCCTGCGCTCCATGACACCTTTAGTGGGATCACCTGTGAACGACACGCCAAAGACTTCCTCCGGGGACTTGCCGAAATCCTCACGGATGACCTTCTCCACGTCCTTCCAATCGTTCTGCGGGGCATCGTCGAACATACGCGAGAACATTTTCTGGAACTCGGGCGGCAGGATGGCCGACTGCATCGCGACTGCTTGACCGATCTTGAGGTAGAGGCCGCCATTCTGCCGCAGCAAATCTGACAGTCTCTCGGCGTTGCGCGTGTGTAGATGATTGATGGACTTGGCGAGGAGAGGATTTGGGCGGAAATTGATCTTATAGTCCAGCGCCACAATTAGACCTAGGGTGAAGGTCCGGGCTGTTCTCGTCAGGGAGGATGCGTAGAACTGGGTATCGATCGCATAGACCACGCCGGTGGCTAGCGACAGATAGACAAGGCGTCGGAGCCATTTGCGGGACCGATCGTAGGTCTTCGCGGGGGCGGGTTTCCCGAGCTCGCTCGGGGACGGCGGGACGAAAGGCTGGTAGGTACCGGGGTGTACAAATCGAGCGAACTGAGGGGAATTGAAGTGTGGAAGCAAAAGAGGACGTGGGTGCGATCGGAGTATAGAGTAGGTGGTCGTGTGTGCAGTTGGTGTGGACCGCAATGCGCGGGCGACCGACGTCATTGACGCCATTCGGAGGTGTCGAGGAGATATTAATCAGGCCAGGCTTCTCATGATGCATTCATGTAAAGATCAACAAAGAATAAAGAAGTTTAAAAGGCTACTGGATAAGAAAAAGTAAGGAATGGTGAGGGAACAGAGGAAAGGTACAGTTAAAGGGAAAGGTGCTGACAAGTCCAGACCCTAAAAGATGATTATATGTCCGTGGAATCTCCGATCCTTAATCCCGTGATATCAAGCATGTACATACTGTGTGTAGTGTAGTCACTCTATACATCGTCTTATCTATACATTTATTCGTAGACTATAATTCCTCATGTACTACTCCCTGGTCGAGCTCCGGCACTCCATCTCCCAAGGTCTGGCACACGCTGGCATATTCCCTCATATTGTTGGGGATAGTCTCCTCCCACAGCGTGTCGGTCTTCAGATACTCGTACTGCTCCCGACAAACCTCCTCGCTGATCATAGGCAACAATGTCGGCAAATTGATTATCGCCGCCCGGACGAAATTCGTCTTGAAACAATTTCCGAAGCCCGCCAGCGTCTCCGAGTCCGAACAAAGATCGCCGCCATGCAGCATCGAACCACAACGACGCTTGATAATGTCCGCCGCGTCGTCTCCCAGCTTAATCATCGCCGCTTCATGTCGCGGCGCATCTAAGCGTTTCGTGATGCTGCGCACGGCGGGGACGAACGAGTTGTTTCTCGTCCAGAGGTCCCAATGCGGAACCGTCGGTCGACAACCTTGGTCGCAGATGTGCTCTTGGAATTTAGCAAAGAGATCGCCCGGACGAGCGGCCAGCGCCGTGACGACTTTCAAGCATGAGGTGTTGATCCCAGCTGAAGCGCAATCGATGTTGAGGAAGAGGAGAAAAGAAAGAACGAAGCGGCCTACGAAGAGGCGCATGGCGATTCTATTGAAGAAGTCACAATGTGCTCGCAAGTTGTAGAAGTGAATTTTCAGGAGGGCGATCGAGCGTGGCTAAAAATTGGGAGGAACGAAATGGTTCTCGACCCAATTTATGGGGATGATCGACGCTTTCCCCGCATCCATCCATCAATCCATCAATTTATGTCTCTCGGCATCAGAAAATGCAAAGCGACATATTTCACATGGAAAATTCATGGCCGACTCACGGGTTCATGTCTCTGAAACTAGTACCGGATTTCATTTTAGGGATTAAAACGTCTTCCTTTGGTACACCACCTATTTCACCATACTAGGGCTATGTATATATATACTTGTCTCCAAAACACCAACTTTCACCCCGCATCGATGAACTTCTTGAATTTCCTCAACTCTTCATCAGGCAGTTGTCAAATTTTAACCTCAACAAGTCTTCTCTTCCCCCGTGTATAGGTTCAAGACACGGACGCTGCTGTCGCTGACCCCTCCTGCTAGCAGCTTGCCGTCTGTGCTCCGGTCTAGCGAGCGAGCACAGTGTTTAAACCCCTCGGAATGGGAAATATCCTCGGCGTCTCCATATTATAGACATACAACGGTCCGAGGACTACCTTGGGTTATTAGAGGACTACGCTAATGCGGCTGCGGACTAGTTCAAGATCCCATTGGAGTTGGCAGCAGACATGGACTCGGAGGCGGTTCTGACATAAACCTGGATTCTAACTACCTAGACATCTATTTAGTAAGAATATATATGTATCACATCGCTTGAATACAGCTCGAAGAGGCCGGTTTATAGATCGGATAAGTCGGAAATAGACGCACAGTAGTACGCACCCCCGTCATGACTATTGTTTCACCTCTAGACTAGGGCTATATAGATAAACCATTGGTATGTGCAAGTGATATATGGTGAAACAGACGAAACTGTAAATTCATCATGGATTTTTAATACCAGTATAAAGGAACGATGAATACCGCACACCCTGATCTTCTACTTCGATATTAAGTATTTTACCGTATATTTTGGCTTATTTCCATGCTTATTATTGATTCAGCTTCTACATGGGCTCACTCAGGATTTGGGTATCCCCAAGAGAGAATTGAAAGAGACCTTTAGGGCCTGGATATCTTAGGATTCTGAAGAGGATCAGCTGTTGTCCTGTTGAAATTGAATGCACTATTCTGGTGGCGGCGCCTTCCTCGACGGTGAAGGGCATCCTAAGACAAATAGTATATACAACACAGGTGCATCTGCACAACTAGAGACGAGGTGTATATCTTAGCTGCTTTGCTGATACTATGCCTGATATAGCATAAGGACAAATATACAAAAAAGAAAAGAAAAAAAAAAAGGTATAGTTGGATTCTTGATCAAGGCACAGTATTGTTAGTCCTCTTGAGGCTATCTTCATATCTTTCTATACTTCTGCTTTTTGAGTGCCTAAGGCATAGATCAGGAACATGTGAAACAAACAACTTACCTCACACCGCCCAACAATCTCCGCCCGGCAAAAAAAGCAAATTTCCAAATTTGCCCAACTTTTGATACGGTTTTTTCCCCCTCATCGTTATTATCTTTACATTCTTTGGGGAGTTTCCTTTCTTCTCTGGTCTTTCTGTTGTTGGTATATTCAGGACTATAAAATTATATCTTACTTTTCAGCCTTCTACTTTCATTCCAGTTCACGGGACCATTATAAACAACATGGGTGACAAGAAGCGCAAGATCGTCGAAAACAACCCCGAGGAGGCCATTGAGCCCGAGGGAAAGAAGGCAAAGCGCGAGGAGAAGAAAGAGAAGAAGCGCAAGTCGAAGGACACCGTGGAAGATGTGAAGGTGGAGGATACCGGCGCGAAGGAGCAGATCAAATCGGAGAAAAAAGAGAAGAAAGAGAAGAAGGACAAGAAGGACAAGAAAGAGAAAAAGGAAAAGAAGGAGAAAAAAGAAAAGAAGGAAAAGAAAGGAAAGAAGGAGGAGAGCGAGGGGGATGCGCCGGAGGTAAACGGTGCCGAGGAAGAGAAGCAGGAAACCGCCGATGCAATGGATGTGGATGAGAAGCCAACCGAGGGGAGCGAGGACAAGGTAGATAAGAAGGCCCAGGAGAAGAAAGAACGGAAAGAGAAGGCGAAGCAGGAAAAGAAGGCCAGAAAGGAAAAGAAGAAGGCCGAGGCCCAGGAGCAACAGCCGGAGTCCAACGGGCAGCAATCTCACGCTGAACCTGCTGAGAATGACGCCCCGAAGCAGAAAGGTTCCCGGTTCATTTGCTTTGTCGGTGCGTTCGGCCAGTCCCTCCCCATGAGTATCCCATCATTCCTAATGTGCTTGGCTAGGAAATCTGCCCTACTCTGCCAACCATGAGTCCTTGTCCGCCCACTTCGAAAAGATTGCCCCAGTCTCCGTACGTGTTGCTACTCAGATAGACAAACCGACCAAGTGCCGTGGGTTCGGCTTCATTGAGTTCGATAATTACGATCGCATGAAGACCTGCCTCAAGCTGTATCACCACTCGATGTTCGATGATAAGAAGTACCCGCCCCGGAGGATCAATGTTGAATTGACGTGAGCATCCGTTCTGGACTAATTCCGGTCTACTGTACATCTTACTGACCCTCTTCCCAGTGCTGGTGGCGGTGGTAACAACGAGAACCGCAAAGCCAAGATCGAAGCGAAGAACAAGAAGCTTTTCGAAGAAAGGCAGCGCAACGCCAAGTCCATCCAACAGGAGAAGGACAGGAAAACCAAGGTTGAAGAAACTGGCGTTGACGAATATGCGGGTGTGCACCCCAGCCGACTGAGTCGCATGGCATAGTTTCCTCCTTCCCCCGTGACTCCCGTCCTCGATTCCATATAGGCTCATGTTTGATCTGTCAAAAGTGTTTGTTTTTGTGTTCTGTTTATAGAGATATCCTTTCCGTTCTCTTTCTTCCAGCGGATGCTAGGTGAAATGCGTAAGACAGGAATGAAAAAGCAAAACGACTTCGAATGCATAATCGTCCATTTCCAAATGACTACCGCTCGCTAAGATGCATGCATCGCAATCACACCCGCAGCATGCATGGTTGTCACTACGTCCCTTTATGAGACCCAACCACCCGAGACAAGAACCGAAAGAAAAACAAACAGGAAAGAAACAGCAAATAACAACCCCATCAAGCGACATTCATTGCATGATATTGTATGGCGTGTTACATCTTTATACTGTATTAAAGCAGAGGTAAAAGAGATGACGGGTCAGAGCATCTGGGCTCCCAAAACAACATCAAAATCGTAGCTTCGAGCCAAGGATGGAAAAATGCAGCCAGTGAATAAGGAACAAGAGAATTGAAAGATATTGTCATCATAGGGGATAGATTCCCCAACAACCCAGACGCCGTACTAGTTCTTTATATTATAGTCGGAGGAAAATTATAAGAATCGATCTACAGAATCAAACATTTGGTCTTCTTCGGCTTCGTGGCGGGTCGTGGATTGAGAACAGCACTAGATCCAGGCAAGTTAACCTCAGAACCCCGAGTCTTGCGTTGGCGTGGGCCGACCTACCGAATAGCTTCGTCGAAGACGCTCTTCAGATTACGCTGTGTCAGAGCCGAACATTCGAGATATTTGTGTGCACGGATTTCCTTAGCAACGGCGAGGGCTTGTTCGTAGGAAACCGGTTCCATCTTTCGTTGACGAAGGGCGTCTGTCATTGCTGGGTCGTCTCTCAGATCGAGCTTCGTTCCAACCAGAATAATGGGGACATTGGGCGCGTGGTGTTCAATCTCCGGGAACCACTGCACAAAGGTTAGTTAGGCTGGACGCAATCGACCCCGGGGGGCGAGTGTTCCACGAGGGTCGCTTGGAAGGAGTAAGCACCTTAGCTTTGACGTTGTCGAACGACGGAGGGCTGACGATGGAGAAACAGATAAGAAAGACATCGGTTTGCGGATAGGACAACGGGCGAAGTCGGTCATAATCTTCCTGTCCAGCAGTATCCCAGAGTCCTAGGCTGATCGGTCGGCCATCTACCATCACACTAGCGGTGTAGTTGTCAAATCTGGGGTCCAGGTCAACCACGGGTTCGGTTCAGACAGATATAGGGAAGAGAGGGCCACGGACACGGTCGGTATATACTCCCCAGGGAAAGCGTTGGTTGTGTAGGCGATCAGGAGACATGTCTGGTTGGGTCCAGGATTAGCCGATGGAGTTGACGAATGGACTAGAAATCACCATAGAAAGAGCTTTGACTTACTTTTCCAACAGCACCGTCACCAGTGACTACACACTATACATGGTCGTCTATTAGTCGCGGTGTGATCGATCGACAGATAAGCTACGGGGGAGCTGGCGAGTGCTGACCTTCAAAGATTGGGTAGCGGGACCGGTCGCCATTCTTTCAGAAGCTGCAATATATGGAGGCAAAAGGGGCAATTGCAGCGATAAGAGATGCGCAGCGGGCGAACAGTCAACTGGACGACAGTCAGGGCGTTATAAGTAGGCGGGTTGTTGGCGGTGGAAAAGCAACGTGGACCGTGGACGGGTATCTGCAAATCGGACAAAGCGCAGAGGGGAGAATAGATCGATATTCAACACGGCGAATCGCAAGACGCTATGGAATCGATGAATAGGTTAAAGAGAATCAAATACGATGGGAAGACAAATAGAGAAATATGAAGAAGAGAGACGGTGAAGAAAGGGAAGTTGAACCAGAACGACCGCCAAATGCAGTAGACAGCGAATGGGAGTGCGGAGAGTTCAAGGAGAATAAGAGGGAGAGGGAGAAACTGGGAAGGGAAGAAGACCGAGAGGGGGCAATTGAAAGACGAGAGAGGAGGGGGAACAAGTTCGGGGCCAACGTAAAGGGAGAGAGAGAGAGCTTTCGATAGCTCACCTGAATTTTAAGGTATTCAAGAAAAGAGGGAAAAAAAATCAAAAATCAAAAATGGAAAGTGGAAAATACAAAAAATAGAAATAAATAATAATAATCCAGAATTAATTAATTAATTAATCTATCAACTCCATCAATTCAATCCTATCCAGCCAACTATATTGCTTTCTCCGATATTATGACGCGAATATCAGATTTTCCTTCCTCGGCTGGTTTGCCTGAGCCCCAAATCACCCCTAAATCGAAATCATCCTTCAATCGATAGCAGGGAAAATCAACACTGAATGGCTGGTGATTAAGCGCCAATGATATGGGAAAGTCCGAGGCGACTACACGGTTGTTGCTTAAGGTCGAGTCGGCTGGGGATTTTGGAAGCACTAAACCAACTTTTAGTTTGTTAGCCTGGTTAGGTCCCTACAGTATGATACTAGGTACTTGGACGCGGTCTCTTCCTGTATGCTGACTGGCAATCGTTCTCTACCTCTCCATCTGCGTTCTCCTCGAATCGCGCCTCATTCTGGTTGTCTTTCTGTGGCCCTTACTATAATTATAGCCAATTCCTGCACTTCCTCGCCGACATCCAAGGTACAGTTGTTGAGGAAGTTTGGTTCAGGGGCGGTACCAAAAGTCGTTCATGACAGACTTACATAACACTTACCATAGTAACTAACTAACAAACTAGTTCCCTCTTGTCTCTTATCGTAGAAAACAAAATAGATTCATACTGTATGTATGTATGTACTTATGCACTAGTATGTACATCCATACGTCCCAGCATTAAAGCATTACCGTACCGTATCCTAATTCCTTTAGCCTCCGTCACTATCAAAACAGAAAACAAGTGAAGATACATAATTTATAACCCTACCGGGCCGCATTCAAGGGCTCTAATTCTAATCCCATAAACAAAAGAAAAAAGAAAAATAGAGAACAGAAAAGAAAAAGAAGCCAACCGGATGGTAGCCACCATTGGCAGTGGCTGCATTGACCGCCACCAAAAAAACGAAACCTCCTCCCCAATCGGTATTTTTAGATCCCATCCATTGTTTGCGACTGGTTGGAGTCTCCGCATTTATGCCTCTATCCTGGTGTGATATCATGCAAGCCAAGTATGCATGGCCCTACAGGTGGCGCTCAATCGGATTACGATTTGGATGATCCCTCGGGTCTATCGCATCCGTAAAAGAATACGTAGTAGCGACTATATCATCATTCCATTATAGTACTGTCTATCGACTGGCGAGTCAACCATCACTATACTGCTACTAACCAAAAGACAAAAGAAATATAACCCTGTTGGAGAATAAAGACAGAAATACAGAATAGGGAACATAAATAGAAAAAGACAAAAAAAAAAAAAAGAAAGAAAGAAAGAAACATTAAGAAGGATTATGACTGAACACGAGTAACGCCAACCGAGGAAGGAAGAATCCCATGTCCAACCTTCACATCGTACGGCCGCTCCATCAGCCCAGCCGCTTTGCTGCCGAATTCCTGGAAATATGGACTGAGCAGATGCATGTGGAGTGCATCCTGGTTTCTGTACCTGTTCGTCCATGAGCCATCGGGCCTCAGACTGGCCACCGAGGTTCAAACATACCTTTCCACGACCATTATCTCATTTCCATCTTTTATAGAAAAGGCATAGTAAACTAACGTATCGGGTTCGGTGGCATGTACTTGGCGGGTGAGTTCCGAGATATGACTTGAGAGCTAGTGACGTTATTCCTTGTCAGCGGTCAAATTCTCTCAAGAGAAAGTCGGATGCATCCTGAAAAGCAATACATAGTATATGTTACGCCGTAGTGGCGAAGGGGAAGGGGACTTCACTTACTTCGTCATGCTTGCCGGGCTTAGGGTACATGATGGCCACCACATTCACCTCTTCAGAAGCCATTTTGCGATGGTCAGTTACTGGGATTGCCAATCTGATCGATAATATGTACGAAAGATGATCCAGGCCATGCAGGAAGCAAAAGGGATGTCATGGTTGACCGACAGGATATGCGGGGGATTCGATTCATCCCTGCGCGATGACTAACAAACTTGGTATGTGTTGTGTATGAATGCGGTTGGATCCCCAACTGCGATCGCATTGAATATCTAGCTAAAAAAGTATATACAATGAAACTGGTATCCACAATGAACTTTTCTTTTTGGTTCTCCCTCTTACGTTGAAATGTGATCGGGATCAAAGGAACCTGCCGCCCAGATGGTGGTACAAGTGCGTCTACATAACGGGAGGAGCAACAAACGAGTCCGGAATTCCGTCAAACACCCAGTTGAGAGAATCAAACACCTCGGAAAATCCGACATCGCTAATAAATGCTCCATTTTGGTCGAAGTTGGGCGCGTACATCAGCCCGGGGTCCTCCAGCGAATCGTCCTGTCGAGAAACAGGGCCAGCCGTCGCCGACAGGTTCGGGTTGGCTAGAGAAGCTGCACCAATAAGCTACAGGTACGAAGAAGAAGGAAAAAAGAAGACATACCTTGAGCATCTTCGACGCTCTTGACCGGCCGGAATCGTTGCCGCCAACGCCAAACGGTATCATAGACATGGCTCATACTCATTCGGCAGCGCACCTTCAGCAGTAAAGCCTCCTCTCCGCTGGGATCGGAGCCCCCCGCATTCCACATCTGAGCTAAAATATCGGCCAGGCGCACCGGACGGTCGTGATCCATGACGCTAATCCGCCGGATGGCTGAAATGGCACCATTGAACAGAAGCTTCCCGTGGTCGAAGTCAATGTGGCGACTAAAGTCACTTTTTAACAACTTCATCAGGGCAAACGCAGCGGATACGATCATTTGAAGAATATAATTAGTCGCATGGCCAATCAGCTCCCCAGGAGATGTTTCGAGATCTAATACTCGTCCAAGGAATGACGTGGTGGCAATGAAAAGTTTCGTTAAATCGTCACTTCGTGGGTTAGAACCTAAAAATACAAAGTACCGCAAATGCAGCTCAGCTGCTCGTAGATGGATCATGTTGATGTCTAACGGAGACCATATTAGACCTCGTTCGAGAACGAAGGGGCGCAGACGAGACTTACTAGAGATATCTCGGCCAAGATCGACCTCCATGTCTCTCAGCTCATTTTCCAACAGCTGCACAATCAACAACTTCTCAGAGCTAATAAACTCCGCGGGTTCAGGTTTACTGCTGTACAATGACTTCGTCACTCGATCACAGAACTTCTCGATTCGCAATCGAGTTTGAAGGTCATGGGAAGGGTGATAATCCGCGTCTTGGAGAGACGCTGGCTCGAGCGCCCAGTCGTAGATAGTGCCAGGCGGTTGCCCGTAGCCAGTAGCAACACTAGTGCAGTGAGAGTTAGCGCTACATGTATCCGTGTAGAACAGGATGACTTACTTCTGAGCTACAATATTACATATCGCCCATGTTTGTATTCGATCTTTTACAGCCTCCCCTTGGACTTCCATCCGGAAGGTTGTGAACTCCTCCGGTTGCACCGGCCGATGCAATCCCAGTTGCATGGCAATCTGCATCATCAGTCCGCTAAGCATAAAGGTCGCGTCGGTTATTTGACTTGTCGTGGGGAGCGGCCACGTGCAGAGAAGACAAAGAGCTTTCACCACACGATAGTCCTGCGGAATTCCGGTAATCGTTGACCACAGGAGTCGATTAAAGGGGCCAGAGAGTGCAGTGAGAAGTCCAGGCTCTGATGGAGCCCTTCGACTTGCGACGCAGAGAATCGTCCATGCCTGCAGGGGGCAACGACGAAGATACTCTTCGGGAGGCTTTTGGGGATTCAAAAGCGGTAGGAAGGGATGATAGTATTTAAAGTACCTGACCTGTTGTTAGGGTTGACAGGGGCCTGAATCCAAGGAGGGAACTGATTACTGTTCAAATAACCGTGCGACTCTTGGCCGGGACAGTGAAACATCTTCCAATCTCCACATATTGTCCTCCTGGGACATAATGGAGGCACCCCTCTGGATGGATAACGGGGTCGCCAAGGGCTGTGCTTCCAGCGGAGCAGATAGCGTTCGTGTTCTGTTCGAAACGGCCGAATCAGGGCCACAGAACACCTCTTCTGAACATGGGGATAGCTCGTCGCTGACTGTTGCTTCCACGCCATGAGGTTCAGCAGAAGTAGCCAGTCGTCGACGTAGCTCTGCGATCTCCTTTTCCATCTCTGCATTACGCCTGTTTGAAGCACAGTCAGCCATGCAGGATTCGCTTGACTTTGGGCCCGATGGTTAAGTTTTACCTTCTTTTCGAGATGCGCTTGAAGCTAGGTTCGACCTTGCATTCTATTTGAAGTCGCCGACAGCGTGAGCACGCTGCGGCGGGCGTCTGTACAATATCACACCGCAACTACGGTGTGCGAATCCCCATGTTTAGCCAGTGGTTCGTGATGGAGATAGAGTACGCAACGACGGTGGAGGCCAGAATTAGGAGGCGCGATACGCTTATTCTATCTTGAGGCAGATGGGCTAGAGGAGTGAAGTGGTGGATGCAGGCTTACCTTTTGCTGCTTACACTCATTACAAGCCTTTCTACTACCACCCCGGCGCTTCCCCGTGATTGGGGGAATCTTCTCCATTTCGCAAGGTTCCGAACTCCTGGCTGATAGATCGAAACTTGTGACGGGCCGGGGCATTCTGGGGTTGTTCCGAAGGTCGCTGGGAGTGCCCGAAGGCGTTAAGAGACTCGCATGTGTAGGCAGTCCATGCGGTGCCATGACACCCCGGAACTCCAGGTCCATCAGTATAAATCAGACGTCGCCCGCCGGTATGGAACAGCGGGGCCCATTGACACATGCGAAACGAAGAGGGAAACGGTCAAGGAACCAGGTTACGTTCCGGAAATCGGAAGAAAAGTTCAGGTGTTGAAGTGTCGCGAAACTCGGAGGTTGCTGACAGGCTGACTCATCACTGGCCTGAGGCATTTCTCCAGAGTAACCTTAGTACAACAGTACTAAGGTCTGCGTGCACCTGATTTAACCTGCGGTCTCCAGTTCCTCTCTTCATACTGATCACTGGGCATATTATGATACTATACAGTGTATTTAGTATGGTACCCATTACGTATCACCACCATTCATCCATGCTATGATACAAAGAATCATGCCAAAACGGACATCAGAACTATACACCACTTTAGCAGTCAGCTCTCAAGATCGTCAACCTTCTACAGATATGAACATGGATCTATGCTGGAGATTGAATTTACTCCGAGTCAAGAATTAAATAAATGCATCACTGGGAGTACAAAGTACCGTGTACTCAGACGGTTGTCTAGTATCCACCCAAAGTCACGGGAATGGACAGAACACTGAAGCCTAATGACGTCGCCGTCACTGCCACACCAGCTAAAAACTGCGCCACTAAGCCGAGAAGCGTAAGGTGTTCTGGGAGGAATTTTGGTACCTGAACCGCCATTTACCTAAATTAGGTACTATATTCTGCCTCCACCCCCCACCGCCCAACCATTACTCCGTATGCTTCCAAGCTGCTTTACCAACACCAACTTACGTTATCCATTGAAACTATCATTAGGCTTCCGCGATCTACAAAACCAACTTCAGTTCTCTCTTTTTACTTCCGGTACACTGGCCGTTTCCTCTATCGTTCGCTACCCGTATTATTATTCTCTATGGCAGACGTCAGTCTCCACGATGGCCCTGCGCCTTCTGCGCCGTCCCCGCGAGATGCCGATGCGCCACGAGCAAGTGCTGATTCCGCCGGCCACTCGGCGATCTCAGATGAGCTTAAGGCTCGTATGGACAAAGTTGTTTACTCAGATGTAAATAATCGTCCATTAAGTTCAATCATTGAAAGGCTAGGTTACTGATTGGAACTTGTATCACATAGATCGGTATCACCACCCTCCTGACCCGGTTGAAACAAAGCGTCGCCTCGGCTAGGGTTCGTCCACGGATCGGTGACCCCTTAATGTTGCCATCGTGCTGACCACAGAAAATCCAGGATTTCTCAACATTCCTTAAGAAGCGATCTTCTCTGGAAGAGGAGCATGCTCAAGGCTTGCGAAAATTGTCCCGCTCTCTCCTCGATGCCTCCGTCCGCACCGATAACCGTCAAGGTACCTATGGCCAGAGCCATAATGACCTGAGTCGATTTCATGACCGCATGGCGGATCATGGACTGCAGTTCGCGGTGTCCCTGCAGCAGATGGCTGATAATCTTCACGAGTTAGCGTCAAATATTGAGCGAGGTCGCAAGCAGTGGAAACAAACCGGCCTGAGTGCGGAAAAGAGAGTGCTGGAGGCAGAGGCAGCAGCGGAGAAAGCGAAGGCCAAATACGAATCGCTTGCGGAGCAATACGATCGGGTAAAGACAGGAGATAAGCAGGGTGGAAAGTTTGGTCTAAAGGGTCCAAAGTCGGCCGCTCAGCATGAGGAAGAGCTGTTCCGCAAGGTCCAAAATGCAGACTCGGATTATGCGTCCAAAGTACAAGCGGCCCAAGCGGCCCGGCAGGAGTTGGTTTCCACCCACCGACCTCAAGCTGTGCACAACATCCAGCAATTGATCTCGGAATGTGACTCTGGCCTTACGTTGCAGATGCAGAAATTCGGTACGCTTATACCTTTTCGGTATCCATGACGCCACGGTTTCATTACTGACTGTGCTTAGCAACTTTTAACGAGAAACTTCTACTGGGTCAGGGATTATCTATCAGTCCCCTGAAAGATAGTGCGGGGAATGCTGCCACCGCACCGAAGAGTCTCTATGAAGTTATCCATCAGATTGATAATGACAAAGACTACCGCGATTATGTGCTAAGCCATCAGAATAATCCCGGGGCGGTAACTTCAGAACAGATTAAGTATGAACGCCATCCGGTAAGTTCCATAAGCCCCAGCTTTCTCTCTATCTATTAACCCCTGCCATCAGACGCTTGGAGGTACTACTGGGCCTGTTGTCCCAGCCTCTCAGACTAGTACACAAAACAAACGCAATTCGTCAATGTTGCTTCAGTCATATTCCCAGCAACATCTTCCGGCTCAGTCTTCGCAACAGTCTCCCGCACCAGCACCACCAGCTGCAGCTCCCGTTCCAAACACTCCGCAGTCGTCTTACCCGCACAATCCAGACTCTTACCCATCCTCAACATTCCAGCCGCCTTATCCAGTGAGCGAAGGTCCCGCTGTGCCGGAAAAGCAGCCCTTAAATCCGCCATCCCTGGCAGCGGCACCGACCCCGTTGCCACCAGCTGGAGGAACTGGAGGCAACTTCCAGCAGCACCTTCCCCCGTTGAAACCAGTCTTTGGGGTTTCTTTGGAAGATTTGTATTTGAGAGATGGAACCGCCGTTCCAATGATTGTGTACCAATGCTTCCAAGCCATTGAACTTTTTGGCCTGGATATGGAGGGCATTTATCGACTTTCCGGAAGTGCGAATCATATCAATCAGATGAAACAACTTTTCGATAATGGTGGGCCAGCCCTTGTCTCATAGATGTAGAGATCTTGCTCTAACATTTCGTCATCAGATTCAGCGCAGGTCGATTTCACAACCCCGGAAAACTTTTATCATGACGTAAACAGTGTTGCTGGGTTACTCAAGCAGTTCTTTAGAGATTTGCCTGACCCTCTGTTCACATCGCAGTCTTATGCTGACTTCATCAACGCAGCCCGTAAGCTGTTAACTCCTAGATTCAGGACCTTCTTTATCGTACTGACATCTGCTTCAGGCATTGACGATGATGTTCAGCGTCGAGACTCACTTCATGCGCTTGTAAATAATCTTCCCGACGCACACTACGCCACACTGAGAGCCTTGACCCTGGTATGTTCTCAGTCCCATGCTCTGTACAGTCCAAAGTCTAATCTGCTTGATTTTAGCATCTCCATAAGGTGCAAGAACATTACACCCAAAACCGTATGAACGCAGGAAACATTGCCATCTGTTTCGGGTAAGTCAACGTATTCACCCTGTCAGGGGCCGTACAAAAGTTAACCATATATTTTGCTATTAGACCTACTCTTATGGGTGCCAATTCCGGCGGCAATGTCGCCGACGCTGGTTGGCAAGTCCGGGTTATAGAGACGGTTCTTTTGAACACTTTCCAGATCTTCGATGATGATTAGTTGCGCCTCGAGAACAAAAGGCCATGGCCATCTTTCTTCGTTTGCCTTGCCTTGCAAGCCAACCTCCTTTTTCTAACGTATGTATATAGTGATATTTGGACCGGTGAAATATCCTGATGAGATATCATTACTTGCCTATAATGTAATTCTAGTGGATTTAGCGCAATCAAGTCGTCTTCAGTTCGGTTTTGATCATGTCACGTTCTTTCTATGATTGAATTGACGAAGCCTGTTGGATAATTACAAGTTGGAAAATGACAGCAAAAACCGGATATAGTACAAATGATGAAGTGTGGCAATGCGAAGTCCTTCGAGAGCCCGCTGAATACATGGTGAGAATGCAAAAACCCGGGAACATGGGGTAGTTTTAAGACACGGGTAGAATCGAAATTGGCTGTCAGAGGCACAGCATGATCCTGTAAGGGGGAAAGATGAAGTGAGATGACATTCTCAACGAAAAGCCAGGGCACTTTTTGTACGTCGTGACGAGGCAATGACATGCCTCTCGCTCATTCTGGAGATGAGTGCCAGGAGTCTGGGCTCTACCTCTTAGCCATTAGGGGCTCGTTATACAGCTATTGGCGTGATTTCTGCGTATGATGGGGCTTATTTCTTTCCTTGAAACTGTTCCTTCATGGCTTCCATACGCTCTGCAAACGTCAGTCCGGAGACGAACATGGGGTTGGCGAGGTCTTCCACAGTGGTAGGCGTAGCGTGGCCCCAAATGCGCCAGTCCTCGTCCTCGCCATACCACCGAAGCTTCTGGAGAACAATGTATTCGGTGCAGTCTTGTTGCTTGGGCGGAGCGGTAGACTCGACGGAGACTTCAGACTTGCCCGTCTTGACCACCTTGGACTTCCCAGTAGACTGTCTGCTTGTGATACGCACCACGACCTGTCGCACTCCAGAATCGGGGATCTCGGGGATTTGAGTAGCACGGTCCGACAACACACGGATTCCGGTGAGAAGAGTTGCTGGAGTGCGGTTGTATTTGTCAAGAGACCAGCTGACTTTCTCATCCCTGGGGCGGTTGGCGATACGGGAGGAAAGGTTGTTGGCAAGGCCGGTGCAGCAGACCTTGCGCAGGGTACTGATGTCTCCCCTGTGTGACGGATGGCATGATCAGGATCTCACCAGCCCGCGGCATGTGGATTGGGTAGAACTTACTTAGCGAACGCAGAGTACATGCGCTGGTGGAGCTCACGAGCAGCCTGCCGACGCTCCTTCAGACGGAGCGGTAACCCAGAATTAAACCATTTGCAATAAGCGACAAGACTGTCCGCCAGTTAGTTTCTTGCACCCATCCTAGTAGATCACTTCCGCGCATCGCGGTGCTCCGCGTTTTCGGTTATCGTAAAAGACGAGAATACAACGAACAGTGAAAGGCAACGGCATACCCCAAGAAATTCTGGAATCCCGATTTCAACCAAAGCCACTCCAATTGCAGACGCTCCCGCGGTTGTTGAAAGATCGAAGGCATATCCCTCCAGAGCGGGCGAACGTATGTGCCTGGCAGCAACCCAATATCCTGAGGCAATTCAGACCTTGACAGACCCATCCCCCTCGTCGCCATACTTGGTTGAGCTGGTTGTTTGATGGAAATGTTTTCGGGAATCCCCCGCATGGCACTGCGATGGGACGACTGCGAAAGAAACCGGCATTGACAGGAGTACAGTTGGAAAACGGCGTTATTGGAGCGGACGGCCGTAAAGACGGGCCCCTTTGACAGCGAGGACGCCATTGTGAAGTAAGGCCACGAGAACCTCGAGCAGAACGAATTGAGAGTCGAGTCAAAGAGAACCAATGATCAAGACCGCAAAAGAAATCCCGACGGGATGACTCACGTGATATCAACTCCGCCCGTCATTTCTCAGAACGTTCGGCCAGCCGTGCTCTCTCTGATTCGCACGCTAGGTCATGGCGTCGACTTTATCGGCAGCTTCCTAAAGGACGGATCTATCGCTGGCATATGAAGTCGTCTCGTCGCTGACTGTGCGCTGTGCTGTGCTGCTCGGAATCCGACTTGTTGTCAACAACCCGTCATCTTCGCCGATAGAAACCGACCTTGTTTACGGGATAGTCCTCGATAGGATTGACTCCTATCACTTCCAGTCTTTGCTTTCTCGCCAGTTTCTCAATCCTTCTGCGCAACGGCCGCATATGCCGTATCATAAGGCTGGCTCCTCCTCGTGATGCTCCCCCGCCCTTCTCTCCCCACGCCCGATACCCCCCTGAAGCTGCTCGTTTGAGTACTCTCGACCCGGACTTGCGCTCGCAACTCTTAGCCTCAATCTCGAACTTCCCGGCGGACGCCTACGAAAAAGACGTGGCTTCCCCAGCCGCTGCTGCTGCTATCGTCCCGTCGTCCCACGAATCCTCTACACCCCAGATCCCCAACAGCAATGATTCCGGTCACGCAACGGTTCCCTCCGCTTTGCATCCGCGAGTGGCTGTCATATTGGGAGTAGACCGGAAATGGTACCTCCCTCTCCTGATCTGTCGGGCACTGAGCACGGTGCCCGCAGCATGGTGGGGGCTCCGGTGTGCCTTCACCTTCCTGGCTGAATTGCTCCACATACAGGCGGGAATGGGGCATGAGGGGTGGACGGCGGCGATTGTCGATAGTATCAATCAAGAGTGGGATGTTGAAAGAAGATTCAGGGTGACTGAGGTGGCCCTGGCGATTATGTGGGTATGTATGAGCCTCTCTGACGGGAGGTCTACGGGGATAGCGATCCCATGAAAATCCCAACGTCCACGCATAAGACCATCTTGACGAAACAGTGAACTAACAGAAAGCCTACCCTAGTGCTGTGCATCTGCTTATCTTTCGTATTTCTTTGCCGATTGTATGATGTCTCGATGGTGAGTTTGTGTCTCAGCCCCTCTAAATCTATATCCCAGTCTGAGACTGACATTCATTCTACAGGCTTTTGAATTATACCCCACCGGCTGTTGTTATTCGTCTCCTTACTACCAACGGATTGATTGCTTATATATCTTCATGGGTCCTCTACCTTTCGGGTGCATCTTCAGATCCGCGCCTTCTCCTTCCGGCCTGGATATCCATCACAACTGTAAGTCTGCCACTCACTCCGCTGCAATGAGGAATGACTGACATGTTGCTTACCCCATGGAGACTCTCACGTTCCTTTACCATGCCACCCAAAACCACGCCATGATTAAGCGCGAAACGGCGGCTGCTCTACTAGTTGTTTCCATTGCGAGTTTTGTGAGCATGTCCTCACTTCTGCTTCAGTTACATCTAACCCGAGAAAACGAACCGGAGGTCCCTGTCTTTGTTATCACTCGGAAATTATGGGACTGGGCTGTTACGATATTCCTTCGCATGCGTGTGGCGGATGATCGAGTTGGGGCGCGCGAGTTGTGATTGATGCTCCTTGGGAAACGGGTTACTATGTGAAATACTGCGCAAGCAATGAAGAGCCTTGGCCTAGTTTTCTGATCTGTTACTCGCGAAAACCATTACATATATTCCTATTGGTAACCAAAAGATCCACTGCAGATTGCAAATCGCATTGCATACATCCTATTCTGAAAATGACTGTTGTGAGGACAAGTTCAGAAACAACATGTGGAAGACGTAGAACGCAAGTGCAAACGAGAGATTGGCCTTCGCACCCCAGGCAACCCTCCATAACATCCATCTGACGAGAGACCTTCCGACACGTATTTCCTCCAAGCCGAGTAACGACAGGGATGAGGTAAGAAACAGAAGAACATCTATGCATATATTGGGTATCTACCAACGCCTCGTTCCGTCATAATCCCATTCCGAGTATAGCAGTCGAGCCCACAAAGGACCCACTCCCATCAATCGCGTGTCGCAATTGGTAGGGATCAAATTAGACAGTGCATAATAACGACAGAGGTCCCAGGTCCAGTACGCCGGGCACAGAGGGTTGAAGGTAAAAGACAAGAAGCTTAACCGAACCACCTAGATGCTGCAATTGCGTAGGGTGCAATGCAGAGTTAAGACGAAGGATAGGCGATACATGCCTTCTATCCAACCACTCCGAGGGCAAAGTAGACTGGGAAGAAGGGATCGGAACGGGGCGCGGCGTCTCCTTTAGAAACCGTGGACCTTGATAGTCTTGGCATCCAGCTCGAGACCCTCCTTCTTGTCGGTCAAGAACTCCTGAACATCTTTACGCTGATCACCTTGCAGCTGAATCACCTCGCCCATCTCACTATCAGCGACGATGGTGCCATTGCAGGCTGTACATCTGTTAGTAGGGGAAGTCCTTGCGATTATACGGTAGCGGCGCAGTAGGAACTTACCGAACTTCTTCTTGATCACCTTTAAGATCTTCTTCTGGTCAAACTTCTTAGGAAGACCCTGAACGGTAGTCAAGGTTTTTCGACCATTGCGCTCTGGTAAGGAGCGATATCAGTAACAAGTTCCAAGGGCAGGTAGAGCGATTCAACTGATAAAAGGGAATAGAAAATCCAGAAGATAGAGAGGAGAGTATGGAGGACATACGCTGAATCCGTATATGGATATAATTTTGAGACTGCTTGGTCTCGCCGGTGTCTTCGTCAGCTTCGGCGAAGGGGTCTGTTTGGGGCACGTGTCAGCCTCAGGCTCCTAAGCAGGATTACCCCGCCAAAAAATGCCATGCGGCACTGATCTGTAGAGAAAGACGATCTGCAAACGATCAAGGCCAGATCCGTGATACAAAACATCGGATAGACCTGCTATAGCGACGACTTTGCTCGTCCAAGGCGATCACCACCTTAAGGGGGAGTCATAGCGGGCATAGGGGAGGTGGCAAAATGGGCTTACCGAAGGTCTTGAGGTTTTCGATGGACATAAACTCGGCCTTTTCTCGAAACGGGCCCTTAAAAGCGGTTGTAGTATGAAAGCGAGGGGTAAGAGTAAAAACTCTGTAACTTGTAGCGATCGCGAGCGTTCGTAGGAGAGCTGAAGGGTGACTGGGAAGGTGTTGTTGAGGAGAAGACAAGTGAGGAAGAAGAAAGAGCCTTTTGAGGGGCGCGACCCGACTTAGCGTCTCTGTGGGGGAAGGCGGTGAATCAGTGACTAAGCCCCTGGCCGCTCATCTGCGTCTCTTCATCCAGCTGATCGGCCAGATGATCTACTATTACCTGTATTCTTGTATGGTTTTCCTATATATCACAGTATTATCTCATTAAGATCTAATCTCACAGTATATGAAAAACCAGCATGACTCAGAAACAGAAGCAAAATATCAAGACTTGTATTAGAGTAACTATTGATACATTGCCACGTGATCACGATGTACTACAGTGGCAAATCGATGACCGCATGGACATGGAAGTTTGGGTATCATCCTGAACTTCAAAACCGTCCTACCCCCTTTCTTCTTAGGTAATAAATATATGGGGCGGTATAGGATCGCAATTCAATTTTATCGCAAAGGCCACACAGTCGATATTATTCATGGGGAAGGGGTAGCAGTAGCAGCACCTGCTGGGGCCGCCGGCGGAGGCATGAATATAGGGAAATATGTCTGTACCATATGAGTAAGTACCAGACCCGATCACTAGGCAAGGCAGATAGTTAGGGAACTTGAGACGTACAACAATCAATGCCATCACTATATGCATCAGAAGTTAGTATCTATCTTGCCCTTTATTAGAGGGGGGTGGGAGACAAACATGACATGAAAACGGAC
The DNA here is from genome assembly GCF_009193645.1 of Aspergillus pseudonomiae. Taxonomy (NCBI): domain Eukaryota; kingdom Fungi; phylum Ascomycota; class Eurotiomycetes; order Eurotiales; family Aspergillaceae; genus Aspergillus; species Aspergillus pseudonomiae. Next base: position 180,210 of record NW_022476027.1, on the reverse strand, counting down.
ATATACGCGGGAGTAGATGCCGTCCTTTTCTGATCGGGTGTTTCGCCGAGCCAGTTCTGAAGCGAAAATACGAATGAGACCCTGAAAGCCAGTTAGACATCTATACGGCTGATAGTAAGAAAAAGCAACCTACCACCCGATCATCCTGGATATCAAAGGATTGTCAGACAGATGACCCTATTAATGTGAACAGATGTAGTCTATCTCACCTGTTACGGGTAAACATCTACGAAATCTGTCAGCATCCCTGGAGCGCGCAACCATGAGAAATCCGGATGTCAACCTACCGCGGCCATGGGCAAGGTGCTGGTCATTGCGCCTGGACCAGAGCGTTAATAAGGCATTCCTCCCCAATTGATCCATGTAGCAGATTTAATATACCAGACATATCGGCATCATCCTTGTTGGCGGGCGGGTCGACATAGGGGATGGCTAGTGTCAGAAAACAGCAATTAGTGACTGCGTTTTCACCGTCATGAATGAGACAAGAAGGGAATGGGTGGTGAAATTAACGTACCGAGGTCCAACCTGCGCATGTCCTTTTTCGAAGCCATCTTCTCACAGGAAATAACTGGTGCTATTGTACAGCTTGTTATTACGACGCTGGGAGAAGACGGACTTGCCAGCCAAGCGGTCGTTGGCGCCAAGACTAAAGCGGTGGTCGATCGATTGGTCACTCGGCTTTATCTTCTTTCTTTATCTCCCGTCACAATGAACCATCACACATTTATATGTATGTAGTATGTATGTACCTAGATAATGCACACCGACAAGAAGAAAAAAAAAATTTTGAGAGGGGTTTGGTTTCCATGCTCTCGGACTCATAGAGCTGCCTTATCTTTCACTCTAACATATATCGGGTACAAGAATACAATAAACAAAACGAAAATCGAAAAAAGGAAAGAAAATCGACCTCTAAAGTCCAAAGTGAAGTCATCCTGCCTCAAGTATAGGGAACAGCTGAAACAGAGAATGGCTCGAACAACCTATTTCGAAAAGCAAACATCTTTCAACCGGGCTGGTAGTTGACATATGCAAAGCACTCCTTGGTCTCAGCTAGCCATGTTCCATTCCAATTGGATCCAATACCGGTGTGCTTGCGTATACATCCAATAGCGCATCAACTAGGCACGGATCCATGGTAGCCTGACGTGATTGCAACATACTTGCTTGACGTGCTAAAATTCTACGTCTTTATTCAGCTACAGCGTGTAAGTGTTTGTCTACTACGAGTAATTAGTGTGTACTCGTGCGACGATCCGGTGAGCACTGCAGTCAGGGATGTTCTGTAATATTGGCATAGGCAGTGGCTGAGAACGGGTGGCCTATGGCATTCAGGCATCGGCAATGGAAAGATAGAACATTGATAGGGTCAACTACATCCTTTAAGCTTTGCCAGACAGGGCTCTGATAGTACTAGTGTAAGAGAAAAAGAAAAAGGAACCATACCATTATAAACATATAACGAGGGGGGAAATGAAAATAAAAATAAAATAAAATAAAAGACAAAATGCAATACGCACAATGAAACCAACCTTGACATATCACAGTGGAAATGCGGGGATAATGAGGGTGAATCAGACAACCATATCATGCCACATTGGGGGATTGTCATGCGGAGGAAGAGGAGAAGGAGGAATTACAAGTAGTGTCTGATGGCTCATCCAGAGCGAGTGGCGGAATTCGGTAGGAATGGATCGGCGGCGGCCTCTCACCACCAGAAGGTGAAACTGAGAGAGGGGAATTGGGTTTCTCGTAGTAGTGTTGGGAGACAGAATCCATGGGATGTCATTCGTTTGATGCGCAGGCTGTCTGACCAACTGTCCATGGGCCAGTCGATATTGCGAATGAAGATGCAAATCATTGGTATCACTGCAGGTTATACGGGTGGACCGTACAGGTGACTACAGATAAGTACTAGTATATGTATATGTACACTATGTGCAGTCTCGCAGAGAAAGGGGATGACGAACGGGGAGAACGATGAAGTATCTCCAATGTCCCAGACTTCAATAAATTCCCAAGAGGCAAAGAAAGTTTTGTCAATGCCATCATTCTCGGAATTAGTTACTCAACATTGTTCCATAAGATATCTCCGATTTTCGAGAATGGGGCAATATGGGACCCATCATCTGATTGCCAAGAGACCCATCGATTTGCCGGAGAATCCGAGGACGACCCTTTTTTAGTTGGGTAATAGTATCGTCTCCAGTGATTCATTAGTGCCGTTCATGTATGCTCCTCTTCCCTTATTACCCTGTGCGTGTAATTTTTCTTTTTCTCCCCCTAAAAAATCAGCAGGGAACCCACCCCGGGTGGATAATGGATATATAATATAGCAATAATGCGGGTAAAATCTGATGCAGCTTCATGGGGATGTCACCGGTATGAAAAGGAATACATACAGTACCGAACGAATCATTGAGGAATCGTACACCTGCCAGGTGACCTTGTCATCATTCCTTAAGGGTCTGGCTCCAGACTATTAAACACTATATCACCCATCAAGGGAATGAAATTAGAAACAGACAAAGAAACAGCGATAGAGCGATCACAATTCGATTTGCATGAATCGCTCTTTAGACTCCTAATAAGGTTAAAAAGTATGGACAATCAGCTTTCAAGCTTAAGACGCATTCGGCATCTGGTATTACGCCAGTACTGGATCCATGTTTATCTCACCCACACTGTGTCAATCCCGCGTTAATTACCCGTCATCCGGTACACTGCAGTCCACCCCTCTCCCTACCGTAGGACTACTACGACGGGTACTAGTAGTCAGTACCAGACGGTCCCATAACTCCGGGCGGTCCCATTGTATGTATGTAGTACGCCCATCCATACGTACGGATGATACCCAAAAAAGACGGACTGCCAGTTGGTCCTTCCTTACGTTATCTGAAGATCTTCCCTATCGTTCGCCGTACTCGGCTTTTCCCCCAATTCCCTCACCCTTCTCCTTCTCTGTGTTCTTCTTTCTTTTCATTCTTCAATCAATTTCCCGTCTCGACCTTTCGTTCGCGTGCCTCGCTGCCCTCTGTGCAGACTTTCCCGCCCATACTTGATCCGCACCGATTATTTCCCGACCTTTAAACACTCTATCCGCTCACCTTGCATTCCCCGACATCCTTCCGGTGACCGATTGGCAGGAGGCATATAAACGGAGCTGGGATATATCGGTTCTTTTAGAGAGTCTCCAACGACCGTTTGCGCGTGTTCAGTCCGCTTGATCGGCCTTGTTCTGCTGTTCCAATGACCAATCTTCGGCGCGGTGATACACCATGAAGCTGAGATGATACCTCATTCTTCTGCCGGCGTCCAATCGTGGGGTCATCCCCTGCGCGCCGTCAACAGCGGCTCTGGACATGTTGATGCTTCTCAATCCGTGGGACCGTCCGACCCTCAGTTCGAGAAGCTAACAACACCTGTACCGCAGCCGCAACCCAGACAGCCGGCAGTCATCGACCTTACAACGAGTGGTGGTGATGCGCAAGAGGTGGAACCGCCGCCAAAAAGACTTCGGCTGGATTTACCTGCGGCACCCTCTGCCCGAGATGCGAGTCCTGCGCCGGGGAGCGGTGGAGAGCTGAGAAGCACCCCAGGAACGGGTGGCTCAAAGCCTCCCTCACTTTCTTGGCGCAATCGGCCGGTATGGTCCTTCCAGACTATGCTGTCCGAGGTGCCGGGGAGCAATGTGATGAATGAGGAAGATGCGACAGCGGTCGCGCAGGGAGGGAAGCCAGCATCGCCACCGTCGTTGCCGGTTTTGCCTTGGAAGTATGTTCCGGAGTCGCTCGGAGCCAATCCCACAATGTCACGAGCTAGTTCACCCGTGAAGGAGGTGCAGACGATCCCCTATCGTATCGAGACTCCTTCAGTTGCACCGGTCCTCAAAGGAGAAAGTAAGTTATTCCCTCCAGACGCCTATACAAATCAATGGACACCTTTGACCGGTAACCACAACGTTAGAGGTTGCGGATTTCTCTCCATGGACTGGGAACCACCCGGAAGATGTTCTAAACGAACAAACGGCAAAGCAGGGACACTACGACCGTACTCAGGTGTCTCAGAACGAGTCAAACACCGCACGACCCTCCTTATATGCACAGTTGAAGCACCGCTCCGGTCTGCAGATGCTCTCTTCCGTTTTTGCCGCGGCTCTGGAAAAGAGACAAAACCATAGCTTGGTGACTGCGCCGTCGACCTTTAAGCCACCTCCGCGAGTAACCCTAACGGATAATAAACGCGAGGCCTGGCTCCGTGACCTAGCTAACCCGTCTGTTCCTCTGCGCAAGTTGAGCCGAACGATTCCTCATGGTATCCGGGGAAAGGCACTCCTGGACCAATGCTTAAACAAAGGTATCCCCGTTAGCCGTGCTGTGTGGCTTGCAAAGTGTGTCGGTGCAAACGAGATTCGTGCCTTCAAGAGGAAAGGAACGAGTGGCACATTAGCGCTGGGCTTGGAAGCAAAATGGGTCCGTGACTGGACAGCAACTGTTCAGCAGTTCTTAGAAGGAGTGTTAGGTGCCTGCGGCTCTGCGCAATGGAAAATGAAGATGACATATGCGTATGTATTTAGCCTGGTATTCGTGTAATTCGATTGCTAACAGTTCCTAGGGTGAGCTTAACTGCTCGCTTGTTCTTTGAGCGCCTGCTTGACCACGACCAGTACCTTGGATGGTTCTTGTCCTCGCTAGAAGCCGCGCCGGTTAATACTGTTCCCGTTTGGCTGCTGATGCTTGGTATCTATTGGGATAATATCATGCGATATCGGAAGCGTGGGCGGCGGTTAGCCGAATTGCTGCTTGAGAAGTTGCGTCAGGTACGTGCGCTGGCATTGATGGTTAATATCCTATTAATGAGACAGCAGGTCACCCAGCCAGAAAAGGTTGGTCCATTACAGCCCCTCGTAGATCGATTATCTCTGTATGTCAGGAGGCTTGTTCTCGAGCATACCTCATCTGTGGTTCTTCCAGGCTCATGGGAAAGGCACAAGGAGCTTGTATCTTCCTGCTTAAACCTCAAGGACAATGTCCATAAAACGATTTACCAGAACGTCTGCGAGCGCAATTCGCGGTTGCAGCTACCCAAGAACCACCAAGGGACAGCTGAACGGTCGCCACAACAGCGTGTCATTCAGTTATTCGACTCCATCCGCTCCGCGCATGATATTTCTTCCGCCTCGGCTGCATGCCTGAAAACGCTAGAGAATAAAGCTGTTCTCATTTCCAAACTCCTCGAGTGGACAGCTACACCGTTCCGTTATGGTCTCTGCCGTGTATATACTGGCGTCCGTCTTCTGCGCAAGTGGAAGATGTCTGGGATCGACGTTGATTCATTTATCCTTTCGTTCCTCGCTGATGTTCGAGTGACTAGCGCACTAAACATGGAAAACATCTACCATATTATTTCGGAGCTAGTCAGATCTCAGACATTCTCTGTAGGTAGGTATCTGCAATGGCTGATGGCGAAAGGTGTCACAAATACGTCTCAGCCGGTATCGAGTGACCTCTGCCTCCTAAAGCAACTGCCGGTCAATCGCCTCCCAGAGCATGTGCGGAATCTTCGCAATACGCTCCTTTACCGTGCTGGAATCCCGGCGATGGAGGAGGACTCTGCCATTGCAGAGCTCAAGGTATCAATTGCTCAACGACTGCCCAATATCTTCGGCGCTGAGATGGGGAGTGCAATGTCCATCGAGCCATCACAGGCCAATCCTACTTGGGCTGTCAAATCTGAAATCGGACAGTGGCTCCGCCGTGGAGTTGCTGGGCATTGCCGCGACTCACCTAGGTACGCTTCTCGGCTCTCTAGGAGTACTGCCCCGGCTAACAACTATAGGAAACTCTCTGTGGTCTCTGTGACGGTGGACCCAGGCGTATCCGCCCTTACTCCCGACGAATTCTACAGTGTCAGGGAGATCTTAGAGACTTTCGGTGATCTCTCGATGCTAGCAGACATACTAAAACAAGCTACTCGCTGTGATGACGATGTTGTCCTGGCTTCCGTTGCCGATACGGTCAATTGCCATTTTGACTGCTTCTGTGTAATTGGCGCTACGGCTGATCTTTTTAGGGGCCTCGTTGAGTCGTATGCTCGTCTCAAACGCCTAGGCAATGCAAGTTTAGACCTGTTGTTTTCACTCATCGAGTTAGGACTCCGAATACCCAGTGAATTCAACACCGTTGCTCTCTTGCGTCAGGACCTTACTCGCTTAGAGAGCAAGTCAGCTTTAGCAGCGCCGTCCCCGCTTTCGGATAGTATTCCCTTAGCACTCAGTGATGTTGATCCTTCATTTCAAGCAAAGTTAAACCAGCTTCTCTCGTCTGGGGGTGGCATGGACGAGTCCACGATGGATACGGTGTTCTATTCGCTTATACATATACTAGAAGGTAGCGGCAGTCCTGCCAAACTGTCGGCAAATGAAACTGCTAGGTATCTGGCTTATCTGCGGCCGTTCCAACCAAAGCATTTCGATGCTATGCTGATTCGTTGGATATGTGGGCTTTTGAAGTCCTCTACCCCGTCAATGTCTCGAATCCTCCCTCCTCTCATCGGAGTTGGCTGCGTCACCATACATGCTTTTGTGTTTTTGGTGAAAAAGCTTTTGCAGTCGGAAAAGGTGGCTGCTGTAATTCCCAACCTGACTGGATTGCGGGTGGAACTGCTTCAGCTTATTGTTCCTCTACTATCAGGGAAAAGTAAATATGCTGATTTGGTACGTCAACTACCATATTTTCCTCGAACGCAGCACTAAACTTGTTTGTTCAGGTCACATATCGTTTTCATGTTGCACAACAAGAGTTTTTCGTGAAGCACCCTCAGGAGACCCTCGATATAATTTGCGATGCAGTTGCGTTGGTTGACTCGGGGGCTGGACTCGATTCAAGACAGCCCAACATCGCAGGCTCTGCAATAGAGTTACTCGATATCCTTCTTACACAGAATCCTGAAGTTACAGTCCAATACTGTCTGCAAGGCTTTATTGGAAAACATTCTACGTCAACAACCGTCCTGCAAAGGGCTCTGGATAACCTGTTGGGCTTTGACTCGCTCACTGGTTAGTAAAGCGAATCCCGACAGTTGCTCATATTGCTAACCATACCTCCAAGGTCCACCTGCTATGTCCGAAGCAGAGAAGGTTGTCCGCATGACTGACGACTTCTCCCTTCCTTTTTGCCAGTTGAAACTCCAAATGCTTTTCAACGCAGAATCTGGCCGTAATGTGGGTAATGGTATTGTTGACGTGATGTTCAAGGCTGCTGTGGAAGATACACGCTCAAAAGGATCGAATTGGGTTGGTTTCGTGGGTCTCATGAGCCAAGATGTAATAAGACAGGTACGAAAGGACCATTGTCACTACAACGTTTTCCTCCTAAGTTAACTTTCTTCTTTTAGATCCGGGAGCGAGCTGAAAGAGCTCTCTTTTCTATCCCACTATTCGAAGAGCATCTTGAAGCCCATGGACCCTCGGACACAGCCAAGTCCCTGGAGACAGCAAAGCTGTACCTGACAATAATTGAGAAGCTTGCTTACAGTGTGCCTGAAGCTGGTGTACAGTCGGTGGCTCCCGTTCTCATCGAGAAGATGGATCTACTTCTCCACAGGCTTGTTACCATGCAAACCAATTTCAATAATGTCACCGCGAATAGACACAGCGCGGCTACGACTCAAATTCTTCAGTCTCGCTCAAACTTCGAGAAGGCTCTCGCTTTCTGGTTCTCTGCCTTTCTGCGGATGATTGTGATTCATCGTTCTGCGTTCACTATGCCATCTCCAGCGCCCAAGCCCAACGGCCTGCAGGAACAGTCGCGTTTGCTGATCTCGATTCTTTGCATATCTCTTGCACGCCTTCCAGACAGCGTCATACGTCTTTTCCCGGTGACTGACTATTTCCCTCACCCAATACCGTCCCAGGGCTACCGTGCTTGTCCCGGAATTCTGCTTCAGACTCATGCATTAGACGTCGCAGCCTCACTGATCGACACGTTCCCAGATGAGGCTCGGCAACATTGCGCCCGTTTCCTCAAAGAAAAGTGTCCACCCTTCCTTCAGTATCAAAATGATTCGAGATTTATCTACCTTCTCGGTCCCATGAGCGATGCAGCAGCACCGAATAGCCTGCAGGCTGCTTCTCTTCCATCACCTGCCGCCGGTGGTTCTACTCCAACACCAACACCGTCGGGCGCCCTGCCGGGCGCTCCATCTAACCCACAAACCCCTGCCGTGACTCCTGCAGGCTCCTCCGCTAGTCTTTCAGAAGGCATTAATTGCGTTGCCAGCCATCTTCGTCTCCAATATCGGGGTCGTGTTATGGGACCTTACCCGGTACGTCCTTGGGAGCTCCTTGAAGATGCCGCACCTATTGTAGGGGTGAATGATACCGCTGTGAGCCTCAAATATTTCGATGCCAGGCGAGTTCGGGCTTAGATTCTCTCTACCGCCTACGTCTCTGGTCTATAGCCATCCTCTTATATCCCCGTACATAATTTCCTTTCTTCTGGTTCCTGTGTTGTTTCTGTTCACCGCTTGATACCATCTCCCTCTGCATATAACTTTGCCTCGCTGACCTTGCAACACGATCGTACCATTTGGCTCAAGCACACATCCAGTTCTGTCATGTTCCGTTACTAGGGTCTATTTGCATGTGTGATATCTTTTTCTTTTGCTTTGTTTCTTTCTTATCTATTCCAAGCATTGTGACTATGCTTTATGGCGATATATCTGGCAGCAACATGCGCTTGTTACAAGCCCTCATTTTATACCATGAGATTTGTATATAGAGAAGGTCTGGCGTATATTGGGTGGGCGGGTCATAGCATATGGGTTCGCATATTTAGCATATAGTCTGAACAATAGCATCATCTTATGAATACAAGGATCACAAAGACCAACGAACCTGGAGCTGGTGTAGAACAAAAGTTGATTGCAATCCGAACGAGTAATTTGGTAGACGGAGACAGCTGACTTGCCTATATTTGCAGTTCATGAGATTGATCATAGGCTTAAACTGACCGCTCAAGATAAACAAAAATGGTTGAAACTAAACAGTTCATATTTGTCCAAGTATAAAAGAAAAGAGTCATACGATGCAAATATACCAATGGGCAAAAGGATGCATGTAGGGTATCACTACCCGGAATAAGAACAGACAACAAAAAGATCGAACACCCAGCCTTGATTAACGCCAACCACATTATACATCATTGGATGAAGCTAAAAGACGAGGATCTGGATCCGCTTCTCCTCCGCCCCATACCGTTCACGAAACTCGGGCCGCGTGAGCAACTTCAAAAGTGGAAGATGGGTTTCTTTCATGTCGAAGATACCACGCTGTTTCTGATCAACATAGGATCCGTCAATCACGATACGCTGTAGTTCGCCAAGTTTGAGGGAGCCTATAGAAGTCAGCTCAGGTCCAGCCTACTTTAAACACTCAAATGTGAGGTAACCATACCAGCATCGATCAGGTCGGAGATACGAGCGGGTGTTCCGCCTCCAATGGCAATGCTTGAGGAAAGTCAGTTGAAGTACAAGGGAATTAAACGGGTGCAAAACATACCGTGATCGCTCCAGAAACTTCTTGGCTTCTTCCAGCTTGATATGCTTTGCAAACAGCTTACCAATTGGAGATTCCTTGGTTTGGAATGTACGGAGGGCTCTGCAACAAGATGGTCAGCACGGATCCATTCGGTAGATAGAGCGCTCATTGGCTGTAACCCACCTCACTGCATCAGCTGCTCGGAGTCCAGATGGAGAGACAACCAGGGTGTGCGGTGTGCCTTTCTCCTCTGACGGCCTCGAGAGATCAGATCCTTTAGGGCTGAAAGCCTTCAAAAAAGCTGGTAGCTTCTCCAGTTGTCTGGCCGAGTCAAACGATGATGTGTCGAGGAATGATGATTCTTGGATCGTTAGCACTAAGAAGTGTCCTTGAGTTTGGCAATAACATACCCGGAACACTAAGATCACTCAATTCGACTGCAGTCAGCTCCTTATTGTGGCGCTTAGCCTTCTGCATGAAATGATCTGCCAACAGGCGGCCGTCCATCTTGCCAATAGCTTCATCACAACCGCCTTTGGTCTCGGTTTGCTTGGTGTCTCTCTGCTCCTTCTCCGATGCATCTTGCTGGGGCTTATCCTTCTTGTCTTTCCCGCCCTTCTTTGGCCTAGATTTGCCCTTCTTGCTTTTCTTGTTACTCGGACCGTCTGCATTGCCAGCAGCCGCCTCGGTCTGTTTCGAGGATTCCTCAGCTTGCCTCTTGCGCTTGTTGTTGATCTTGGCCGAGAGGCCGGATGGATTTGCCGTTTCTGCAGACATTGTGCCTTAGTATCTCTATATATTTCCAAAGAGTGAAAGGCACAAAACATTCAATGGTTAGAATTCGAGTATCATAGTAAGACTTCCAGATCCGCAGCAACTTTTTTTATGCTGAGTCAGCTGGCTTATCGATAAGCCACGGCCAATGATACTCCAACTCCATGTCATCGACAACGCGCCTCCCACCGAAGAACAACAAGCCCCTCTTGCGAATTTGGGACATGCGCCGTTGCCTAATCATCTTCAGACTCTCTCAATGACATGTCCAATCCTGTGCGACTATCTGTCATAATAATTTAGGAAGCAATTGTTTCATATAATCTCATAGCAATACAAATGTCGACGACCCCTAAACCGCGTGGCCGCCGGTCACCGCGAAAGTCCGACATCTCCGAATCCTTCACTCCTGTAGGAGATACCACACTTACGGGGGTGAGCACACTGGGTCCGATTGTAATTAAACTTGTATATACTAATCAGTGGACGGCTGCAGCTTCAGCGTCTTCCCATCCATACCAGATACCCCCTCACCCCCGGCCGGTTAGCAGCATCAGGAACGCCGTCGCGACGAACGCCACGCAACAGAGCTGCTGCAGCGCCATCAACGCCATATGGATTACGGGCGATGCAGCGCCGAGCGGCAAATACGCCCGCGCGTGATCGTAGGAAAAGTGGACGGATGCAGAGGGAAACGACATTTGATATTCTACGGAATCTCGGTAGAGGTATGTGAGCCAAATGAGCTCATATCATATGCGTGCGATTTGCGTGCTATGAGTGTATCAAAATGCATACTAAATCCACGTATTAGCTCTTGCGCCTGTGTCCCAGCCTATTCGTTCATCGCCGCAAGAAAAACCAGAACCAGAGCCGGAACCGGAGAAGGATGAGATCGAAGAGCTCGACAACGAACCGGAGATTGAACGCCCCCGATTGTCCTTGCCGTTAGAGGAAGAAGAGGAGCAGGAGGAGGCGAGTCCCGAGCCACGTCCACCCAGGCTCTCCTTGGCCTTTGAAGAAGAGGATATCACGGTCGAATACCCCCGACGGGCTACGAGCGAACACGATAGAGCAAGATTATCTATGATGAGTTTCGGTAACCCTCGGCTGAGTGAGAACTTTGGTGATGCGACCCGGTTGGAAAGCGACTCGGAGAATGGTGACGACACAGGTATCGAGCATGATGAAGACCGAGTGAATGAGGACGAAACTGTCATGAGTCAAGGTGCTTTTGATAGAGGGTGGGTGGTATTCTCCCGACGGATTGGACTATAATGGCTAATATAGATAAAGAGGAGAGACGGAAGACCTCGGGAGATTCAATTTTGACTTCAACTTCCCATCCCCGCCTCCACCTCCGGCCGATGACATGGACGGACCCCTCAACGATGATGAAGGGTTCGAGCTTCCACCCGTTGATCTGCCCCAGGACACAGCCCCAGTGTCTGACGACAGTGATGATGATGCTGCTGCCGCCGGAGCCGGTGAATTCGGCCTGGATCTCCACATGCCATCTCGCGTCTCTCTAAGCGAAAGCCCTGGTATCGTCGGAGGAGGATTGCGTGACGAAGACACTGTTATAGTGAAGGGAAAGCAAAAGAAGCTCTCCCGATACGGCATCCCTGTTCCCAACATGCCGTCAGGGGTGATTCGAAAGTTGGCTACGCGATTTGCGCCAGCGAGGGCTGGTTCTAAAGCTAAGATCAGCAAGTCCACCTTAGCTGCTATTGAACAAGCGTCATCATGGTATTTTGAGCAGGTCGCCGAAGATCTAGCGGCATATTCCAAACATGCGGGGCGGAAGACGATTGATGAGAGTGATGTTATTACTTTGATGAGACGGTGAGCTGGGACAAACCCTTCTACCTAAGCTATGCTGACTCGTCAACTTTCTAGACAACGCCATATTAACAACTCTACGAGTGTTTTCTCTCTGGCATCAAAGCATTTACCGAGGGAACTGCTGCAGGACATGAGATTGTCAATGCCTCCATGAATAATATACATGGTACGGATTCCGTAACAAACACACTGAACGCCACCAATAGTTGCAAACACGAAAGATGCCAAGGGATATCACCAATTTACATTTTGGCGAACACGACGAGTCGCCTCATTGGGCCTTTTACGTATGATCATCCACAACATGATTGATGTTGCGAAGCACAGCCCGTACCTACTTAAGGTCAGTCACAGTTTCCGCTAGTAGGATATTCGGACATTCATGGGAAACCTGCCATGTGAAGATGTACTGGCTGTGGTTGTTTCGCAAATTCACTTCGGCGCCGCGAGCGATAGGGATACCCTTGCCACTTCTGTTATACCATTCAACCATGTCCGCAACTAAAGAAGTTAGTATCGGTCATGTCAATCTTCGTGCTAGAGGCAGGCTCACTCATAGTCTCTTCAATCCATACCGGCTGGCTACCAGTAAGCTCAGCCATCTGTTCAACGTCAGGGAAGTAGAATTTTCCGTCCTCGGGCTTATTGTCCGGTGTAAACATGTTCTTCTTCCAAGGTTCCCGTAGCAAGCCTTCGACTGTGACCTCTCCCTGGGGGAGACCCTCGGGCCTGTCCTTCTGATCCTTCATTTTCTTCGAGATCCAGCCTCTGTTTATCAGGACAGTGCTTTCTCCCTCCCCTCTCTCCAGCGGCGTTACAACGATAAAACCATCCTCACCCTCGCGCATGCGAGGACCAACGAGCATCTCTTGGTCATGTTGGAGGCGTCCCGTAGTGTAGACCCGTCGATAATCAAATTCGGAAATGGCGTCTGGGTCGATCTGTGGAGGCAGCGGAAGAGGAGGTTTGACGAGTCGGTCTTCATATTTTGCGATCAGCTTGGTCTTCCAATCGAGACGTTGGATTTGCCAAGTGCCGAGCGCGAACGAGATGATAGGAATTAGAGCTGTAATGAGAATATATTTCATTAGTGTCCCACCAGCCTTTACCAGCAGCTATGTCTATGGTTGTATCATACCTAAGATGATCAAACCCGGTCCGTGTTTTCGCCCGGTACGAACAATTTGCGCAGGTTGATCCACAACTGACAGCCATCGCGGATCATCGGCCAGCTGCTTGTTATAGAACCGAATCTGTTGACGGCGACATCTGGCGCAAATCGAATCCAGCTTGAACGCCATCCGGGGACCCCGAATCGACGCGGCGATTGGCGGCTGCCATGAGGTTGCTGCAGTCCGTTGCAGGACCGAAAAGATCGACCGCATGGTCAATTCGGACGAGGGGCTTTACTTGCCCTTATCGCAGAGCCAATTGCTGTTTGAGTCTGGGCGGCGGAAAGCGTGTTAGAAAAAGAACGATTCAAGCGTTCGAACTGAGATCGAATTGAATCCCGAGGGGCTCGTGATCGGCAACGGCCTTCTTTTCCCCGACGGAGTTAAAGCTATCGCTTTACTTACGCTCCATACTTCATACATCGGTCTTAACAGCGCTAGGTTACAATGTTTTTCTCTGGAACCCTGCAGGAAGGTATCGCTTTAGCGGTCTCGCAAGCTAAAGCGGTAATATGCTTTGTTCGAGGTGTGTCCGCTGCGATTTCTCCAAACGCATACATCGATACATACATCAGATGAGCTCCACCGTTACCCACTTGCTAACCAGCTGGATGCATTTCAACAGATAATGATCAAACAAGTAACGTCTGGGAAGATGATTATTTCGCTGACAAGGATGTATGTATTTGCCTCAGCTCCCCTTCTAGTTTTCCTTCGTACGTGATCGCTAATCGCCGGTGGGACATAGTTCGCGCAACTACTCGAATCGAGATCTGTCCTGTTGCGCCTCACTAAGGATTCCCAGGAGGCTACATTCTTGACGTCCTTTTGTCCCGTAACGAAGTTTCCGGCTGTTGTGGTAATCAAGTATGTGTGAAGACCTTCCCAGGCCTTGGGGTTATTGGGTTTCTGATTGACGGTTGTGTAGGAATGGAATGCTGCGGGAATATCTTGTGCCGGATATCACGAAGGATGACTTTCATAGTCGGTTAAAGGCTGCTCTAGAGGACAGTAAACCGACTGATCAGCTCAGTCCGAACTCACCGGCTCAAGGTGCCCAGGGCCATACTACGAGTCCATCCGCCAGTTCTCATACCGCGCCCGCGACTGCACCGCAGCCTGAGCCCTCACCAGCTCCTGCCGCTGCTGTTCCAGCGCCAGCGCCCGCTCCAACTGAGCCGCAAGGAAGTGGATCACAAAGACAACAAGGTCAACAGGAATGTAATAGCCTACGTGCCGGCGGGAGGACGTATAGAGTTGAAACACCTAGCCAGACACAGAAATCTCAGCCGAAGAAGCAAGAAACGCCGAAATCGCAAGGAATAGGGAAGCCCAAGGATAGCACAAAAAAGCAGAAGGAGCCAGAAACAAAGGCTACGAACAACAGCGCATCCGTCAAAATCACCAACACGCCCGCGGAGGAGCGCAAACCACAAACACCAACACCGCCCAAACAATATCGGCTTCAAGTCCGTCTGTTCGATGGAAGTTCCATCCGGTCCAGCTTTTCACCTTCGCAAACCATCCGCGGAGATGTCCGTCCCTGGATTGACAGCCAGCCTGGCGATGAAAAACGCCCATATAATCTCAAACACATCCTTACTCCCCTGCCGAATCGGACGCTTACTATCGCCGAGGAAGAACAGACGCTCGCGGAGCTCGGCCTGGGCTCCACGGCGAATTTGGTCATGGTTCCAATCAATACATATGCGGAAGCCTATTCGGCCACTGGTTCCAGCTTACCAGCCCGGGCTGTATCGTCTGCATATGAACTTGTTTCCTCTGCGGTTGGCACCGCCACGGGTCTCGTAGGCTCCTTCTTCGGCTATGGTCAACCAGCTTCGACTCCGTCTGCGACCCCCCAAGCCAGCACATCCTCCCCGTCTCCGTCTAGCGATAGCGCATCCAGGCCACGGCCGCCTGCATCGAGAGGTCCTATCATCCGGACACTGAGAGACCAGCGCAATGAACAGAACGATAGCCAATTTTACAATGGAAACCAGGTACGTAATTAAAACAGCGCGGCTAGTCTAAAGTCATAACGTAGGTGGATCCACTGACTTGCATAGCTTAACTTCGAGCCTCGACAAGACCCCGGCAGGTAACCAGATCGGTAATAGGGACTAGTTAGTGTAAATTAAGCCTACGGTGTTTACGGTTCTTGCTTAATTGATGCTGTGGCCGGGTTCGTCTGTTGCTTTGACAGCTATAACGTTGCACGGGCTCTTTTAGTAATAATAGCAAGGGACGTGTCATCCTTCGCTATCAACTGTGAGGGACGAGTATGTAAACTGGACTAAAGCTGTGCTCGTTTTCTGCGCAATGCAGGCATCTTCAATACTTTCAGGACAGCCCAAACCATGGAAGAGTGGAATAGTTGTCTTTAGATATTCATCTGGCTCTATCTTTCGAGCAGATGGAAGTGAGTAAATATAAGGTAAAACAAAGAAAAAAGTCATCAGGTCAACCCCGACGGAAGTGGTATACAGTAGAGGAATATTACGCCGCTATGCAAACACAGTCCATATCCAATCCAATCATCGCACCGTTCCGATCAAGTCCGCAAACTGAACCGGTTCAAATCCAGAATTCCCGTCCTTAATATATTCCCCAGCGCGAAACATAATACATTAACTTTAGTAGGGCTTAGCAGCGGCCTGGCAAGCTTTCTGTAATACCAGTTAGCACCCGTGATAACCACCATATCTCGGCATTCAAAGGAGAAACATACAAGCTGGTCCAGGTACCATCCGCAAATGCTGATGTTGCCCTGGTTCTCGTCCATGCACTGGCGGAAGTTGCGAACGTCCGTCTCGCAGGCAGGGTTGCCATAGGAGCTGTTGGCGGTGTTGCTCTGCCACAGGCCAGTGTCCATGGGCTGGGCCTGGGCAGGAGCGGCCTGTTGGGCCTCGGCGGGGGCGCTGGAACCGCCGCTGAAGAAACCACCGATGGCGTGGCCGATGGAGGAGCCGACTGCGACACCACTAGTTGATGTTAGTCTTTTCTTTTCTTTGATGCCTTCATTCTCTTTGTGTGAAGGGAATGCTGTTTTGTGGTCTAGCCGGTTGTGTTGTGTTTTTACGATCCTCCGCCAGAGACGTTGTTCTTATAGAAAAGTCCGAGGGGAACTTACGCAGCGGTAGAGGCCATCTGGCCGAACAGACCAGGCCCGGCGCTCTGCTGGACAGGAGCAGCCTGGGGAGGAGGGTGAGGATAGGCCTGCTGGGGAGTCGACTGCGGGTGAGCAGCAGTCGAGTGAGGCTGGGACTGCTGGGCCGAGGGAGCAGCGGCGGGTCTGGCAGGAGCGGCGGTAGGCCTGGTGGGAGCGCTGCGCGCAGGGGTAGGAGCGGCACCACGGCGTTGACGAGGCATGTTGATTAGTGTAGATGTGGTTCTAGGAGTTGGAAAAACAAAAAGATGTTGATGAGTGGGGATAGAGAGCTGTTTGACGGCAAACGGACGGGTATATAAAAGAAGAGACTCGAACGTCGGCGGAGAAGTTGTCGAAAAGTCCGATCGCTATTTCCTCTCTCCCGATTGGCCCGACGATCGCAGGGGTCTCCGGGACGGCAAAAACCATGTGCGGTATTGGTATTACAAACAGTATTGCGGGTAGCGCCCTGTTCCTTCAGAGTGTACGAGTAACTGATGTACTGGCGATACCGCTGCTCTTCCCTCTTGCCTAAAGTCCGCCGGACTTTAGGGACCTATTTTTACATTGGATGACTCTTCATATATACGGAACATACTGGAATATTTCACACTTCTAGTATGTAGTCATGACTTCGATAGACATAGCAGTCGTTTATGACTCATGTTTATATCTCTCTATCTGACCCACAAATTGGAGGCTGAGTCGCTCCTATGATTTAAGCTTACGGCATTGAAAAGATAGCTCAATAGATTCAGAAATGCGACTTGCCACTTAATCTATTTAGTCAACTAAGTAGTTTCTCTGGAGATTGATCCCATGAAAAAAGCCAGTCCAGGCAGATTATCAATAGACCATTTTTAGATCATTCGCTACACGGGCCAGGGTTCATCCTGTGGCTCGTGTGCGCGGTGTCTGGGGCATCCACATAGTTCGTACATGTAGATACGTATATCGCAACAGAGTGCCCCAAGTGCTATAAAGGGATGAGGCAGCCATCGTTAGATACAATAGAAGCGCCTTCAACATATACCTGGAGAGAAGCACAGCAGTGCTGGGATGCACGCATTTTGCGAAAGTGAAGGCTCATCGAGACTCCAATGCAAACTCAAAGATCGGAACCAGCCGATCACACCTAAGACACAACATGTTCCTCTTCGGCCCTGTCAGACGATATGGTGCAGCGTTCGAAGTTGTTCATTGTGCCTTCCTTGCTTTCCGGGATTCTTGCTTCTTCTTTCTCCGGTCCTTCTTCTCGTCTTTGAGATTGTCCTTACTGCGCTTTTTCTTGTTCTTGGCAGATGTACGTTTAACGGTGTTGTCTACTTTCGTCTCTTTGCTCTTCTTCGCCGAATCTCCGGAATGTGTTGTTGCCTTCGCTTTTTCACTATCGGACTCACTGTCTGAACCAGATTCAGAATCGGTCCCAGACTTCTTCGACGAGGTCTCAGGTGCTGCTGCTGCTGCCTTCTTGGCTAATAAGGAAGCCTTCAACTGGGCACGCGCCTTCTCCTTCGCTTGTTGTTCTTTGCGCTCCATATCGAATTTGTCATTCCCGGCCTTGTAACGTTAGCACTAGAGTATACATGATGAAGTAAAAAGGACATACAAGACCATGCTTGATGAAGCGACTTGCAGCCTGCTTGTCAAGTGTCAATGTCCGCTGCTCTGGCTCTGCTTCCAGCGCCTTAATTTTCTCAAAGTATTGCTTCACTCTGGTTAGTTCTCGGAACACAGGATGCTCTTTAGCATTGACGCCATGGAGACGTAAATAAGCTGCGAACACGTTAGCATGTCAATGAGGGAGTGTCAGGATCGTGATTGCCGTACAGAATATCAGAGATTCCAAGGCGTAAGTAATCAGAACGTGAAACTTTGCCTTGTCCAATACAGGAAGTTTTTTTGACGTGTCAGTAATGGCACTATTCAGGACAGGCCCCAGAGCTTCTTCCAGATCATCGACATGATCGTCCAGCTGCTCAAGCAGCGGCAATAAATCGGTTGCGTCCATCTTCTGAATGATGATTGTCGGCACTGAGAATTAGTTCACGGATTATATCAATTTTTTATCTACAGGCGGTGTATAGGGCGGTCAGTAGCTCAGTCTTAATCTTATCGCGGAGTTCGGCCGTCGTCGACTTTGGTCCTGGCAGCCTCGCAGACAGTTATACTAATTTTTTTCTGTTGTTTTTGTGTCACTCATAGAGGACTTGTTGTCTTGTAATGCACAGCTAGTCAATTCTATGACCGTTGCTTAGGTTTTGAGCATCCCGAAGACCAATCTGGTCTGTATATCACGCCATTCCTCCAAAGTGTTGTCCATACTAGTACGCCGTCCGCGTTTGCGGACTGGCATTTCCAAATTCTGCCTTTCTGCGGCAGGCGATGCTCAGTGCGGTTTTACCGTTCGTTATATGGCAACATGGCATCAGGACGCCGAGGAAGCGTCGAGAGATAGCGGCAACCGCCGGCTTTCGGGCCGCATACATATCCTGGGCCTTGGGAATGTTGGAACATTCGTCGCTCACTCTCTGGCCAGCCGGCCGTCTCCACCTCCTATCACGCTTCTGATGCACACTCCCAATATTTATAGGTCCTGGTTAGAGAGAAAGAAATGTCTAGCGATCAATACTAATGGCCTGGATGATGTAAAAACGGGATTTGATGTCAATGTGCTGAATGACAAGACATGGTACTCAGTACCATACTGGAATAAGGATGGCACAGCAGAGAATGGAAACGTTAGCATTGACGGATATACTGAAGAGGTCGATAATGAGGAACTCTTCGCGCAGCCTGCCGACGAGCCTATTGAATGTCTGATCGTTGCTGTTAAAGCACCTGTGACCGTGGCAGCGATGGACTCTGTCAAGCGCCGCCTGACGCCTGATTCAACGGTCCTGTTCCTCCAAAACGGAATGGGCACCATCGATGAGCTGAATGAGAAAGTTTTCCGAGACCCTCAACGACGTCCACACTACATGTCTGGTGTTATCTCCCACGGTTTAGCGCGAAGGAAAGAACCATTCCAAGTCAGCCACACAGGCGTTGGCACAACTATCTTGGGTTGTGTTCCACCGGCAGATGCCGTTTCCCCAGCAAATCAAGGGGATGTTGATTGGGCCCCTAGTACCAAATATCTGTTGCGTACACTGACGCTCACACCACCGCTTGTTGCTGTTGCGGAAACTCCATCCTCCTTGATGCTATACCAGCTTGAGAAGCTCGCGATGAACTGTGTGATCAATCCGTTGACAGCGATAATGAACTGCAAGAACGGAGAACTCCTCTACAACTATAGCTTCACACGTATCATGCGGTTGCTCCTCATTGAGATCTCAAGTGTCATCTGCGCTTTGCCCGAATTACAAGGCATTCCTGGAATTGAAAGCCGGTTTTCTCCCGAGCGACTGCGGATGATGATCGTGCAGCTGGCTAACAAGACAGCCAAGAATCATAGTTCGATGTTGCAGGATATACTGGCGAGAAACCCTACGGAAATCGAATACTTGAATGGTTACATCGTACGTAGGGGCGAGGAACTCGGTATCAAGTGTGTGGTGAATTATATGATGCAGCACCTGGTTCTCGCCAAACGCCTCCAAACGAAGCAGGTAGAGTCGGGTGCTATTCCGATTGATCTGCTCCGAGAGCCCAAAATATGAACATGCTCTCACACCTGTACAATATAATGAATTCGACTTTTGTGATACCATGTGCAAGCAATTCCACTTATGAAGCCTATCGATTTAACCAGATACAGCTTTGGAGGCCTTAGCACAGAGGTCTCTAATCTGTGTCCATCGTTTCTTCAGCATCTTTGCCCTTTGCTGATCTTTCTGGTCTGTTTGACTAGATCCCTTTCCCTCCAAGGTGGTGATTACTATGTCTGCTTCATTCGAATACGCTCTGATCCACCCTTGGATGATAGCCTCCGATTTCTTCTCATCGGCACCCTTGGTGGAATAACCAAGTACATACTTCCGCCAGTCTTCCAGTGACATATAGTTTATGCACGCGGCAATCTCGGTACGGTAGCACACGCCGGTGGCCGTTAACTGGTAGTTACTGCGCGTATAGGTTAGACATTGACGAAGTTGCCTGAGGCAAAAGTGATCAATTAGAGAGAAACACCGGAATTTTGAAACATACCCATAGTACTGCTGGAACTCTAATTCCTCTTGTAGCGATGGGCCAAGGTCCTTTAATATTATATCATCTAAGTATAAGGTTTCCGACTCATTCTCATCGAGATAGAAGCCATCTGCTGTGGTTAGCCCGCGGCGAGAAAGCAAAAGAGCACGGGTTGTGACAAACATTCAGCAAACAAGAAATCATTCGGATGAGGCCCATAACTCATGTATATTTCTTCTCCTTCATCTGTGGCACATGGTCAGAAGGTCCCGACAAGAGAAGCAAGTTCAGCTGCAACACATACCATATTGTTTAGTAGCTCGGAAAACATATTTCTCTCCATCGAATTTAACATTGCACTATAACCCCAAACAAGGTAAGTCGGTGTTGAAGACACCACCCTGTATGGTTGAATCCACATACCGCAACATCAGAATGATTAAAATAATCAGCAAACGGCAGCAGCGCCATGGCGTCATTTCGATCTTCCGGCGGCTCCTGGCCTGGCATCAAGTAGAAAAAGCTTCTCGTATTCACTATAAGCCAATGGTACGAGAACATCTCCCAATCGATATCCGGGAAAACAGATACGACGATATCCCATGCTGTGCGTAGTCTTTGTTCTTGCTGGGCAAGAAGATTCTGATGGGATGTCTCGTACTGGAGCTTGTCTCGGCTTTGTATACTATGCCAATGGCTCGAGATTGACGGTGGCAGGCAGTTCCGCAGAGACTCTGACCACAACATGGGTATACTGTCTTCGAAGTCTTGGCGACTAGGCCAGGTCTTTCTCCAGGCCTTGAACTCTTCCAGGTCTTCTAGATCGCCATTCGTGAGAAATGCAGCGTATAGCGCATGGGTGGGTGTCCCGTCGGGGAATTTGCCCGTAAAAGAAGATGGAATCCGCTCCGCGGTTAGCATTGCTTTCAGTGGTACAATCACAATGGCTTCGTCTTCCTAGCTCAGGGTTAGATTACATTGATGCGACATATAATGACGCTGATAGCTGAGGAGTAATCGCATACTTCTATATTTCGCGTGGCTATCATTCCTAAACCGCGACCTGGAAACCGAGCAGGCCCGACTCCATTCGCAATAATCCCTTGCGAAATGGCCCATTCTGTGAACTGCTCATGTTCCTCTCCAGGCCACCAGTCTGGCTTCATTGTTGCGGGATTTTGAGTTCTTAGTGGGGAAGTATAGCTAGTACGGAAGAAAAAAGAAATGAAAAAGGTGTGAAAGACAAAAAGAGGAAGTAAATTTGTTCAGAAGATAGAGTCAATACTTCAATCTCTCATTGAGAAGCAGCTACTGAAATATTCCTCCTGAGGCTAGTCACAAGGCCGAAGGCTCATATTCATCTAGTGGTCGAATGAGGCCGTAAAAAGCAACATGATAGGGCTGGGCGATAAATTGCTTATCGATCTTTATCAGTTGTACGGCGTCGCACAGGCACCAGCAACGCCAACCGGAGATCTTCCCCGGGCATCGTACCACTCTACAACCTTTAGTGTCGCATTCTTTCAAAGGGTCATGTCCATAGAGACATGTCGCCTTCTGCGCTTAAAATGTCGGTTCTTGGGAGGCGCGGAGCTCTGAACCTACGCGAATTGACCTTGTCAACACCTGTTACGGTAGTAAGCTGTTGCACGCGGTCTTTCTCCGTGAACAATCGCCCGCCGCCAAAGTATCCCGGCCATGTCCCATTGAACTTCGTCGAGCGTGGTGCTCTAGCTGTTGGGTCTGCTGTAGGAGCTTTGCTGAATCCTCGGAGAGCAGGTGAGAAGCTTTCTTATTTCCTTCAAATTCCCATAACAACCAATTCTATAATTCGCATCGAACCTACAAAATTGATGAACCATAAGACAACCATACTGGCTAACACCAACACCCCGGAATTATATAGATCTTATCGCAGCCTGCGGCGAAGCAACCGCAACTCCCTACTTCATCTACCGTCTCCGTGACGCCATGCTCTCGGACCCAACCGGCCGTCAGATCCTCCGCGAACGTCCGCGCATCACCTCCGAAACCCTCCGCCTACCATACCTCCGCTCTCTCCCCGAGAACTCCGTCGGTCGCACCTATGCCGCCTGGCTCGACCGCGAAGGCGTCTCCCCCGATACCCGCGACAACGTCCAGTACATTGACGACGAGGAATGCGCATACGTTATGCAGCGCTACCGGGAGTGCCACGACTTCTATCACGCAGTGACGGGCCTGCCAACCTTCGTTGAGGGGGAGATAGCGCTGAAGGCGTTCGAGTTTCTAAATACTCTTATTCCCATGACCGGGTTGAGTATGTTTGCTGCTGTGAGATTGAAGCCTGCGGAACGGGAGCGGTTTTTTGCATTGTGGTTACCGTGGGCGGTCAAGAGTGGGCTTAAGAGTAAGGAGTTGATTAATGTTTATTGGGAGAAGATTTTGGAGAAGGATGTGGATGAGTTACGGAGTGAGTTGGGTATTGAGAAGCCCCCCGACATGAGGGAGATCAGGCGCATGATTCGGGAGCAGAAAAAGCGGGAGAAGGAGAGGTTGCAGCAGAGTCCATAGTTTTGGTCTTGAGGGGTTGTTAATGTGTATATTATTTATTATTAGATGGCCTCCGGTAGCCGTGTATTCGATACAGTCATGAACTCTTCCCTTCATCTTAACGCACGTTAGAAGTATTGTTGCAAGCGGGTTGATTGGTATCACAATTGCTAGGGGGAAACCAATCCTTTTGTCAATTAAGCAAGGTGTTAATATATGGTTGAGTATTAATGGGGTAGAGTGCTGTCGAAGAATTGCACCATATACCGACCGCAAACGCCTAGGACCAGTTTGTTTCTGTTTCATAGCGCATGAATATAAGGGATGAAGGTATCAAGAGGAGACCCGTAAGAAGTTTCTTACAGGTTTAAGCAACATTCGCTGTTTTGCAATTCGACTTTTCACAAATCCAACAAATCATCATCGTCATCCCAGCCTCCTTTACGCCGATTGAATACAACCTTATGCTCTTCCTCATCCTTGCGCTGGTTCTCAGCCACAGCATTCAGGAGCTGCTTGAGCTGATCCTCCGAAACCTTTTGTCGCAATTGGCCTGTCTGTGCCAACATGAGCAGCCGGTTCTCAATATCGGCGGCGCGCGACTCTTTCACGAGGCGAATGCGGCCTAGGCGGTCGGCGGCTTCGGGTTCGAGGATCTGGTTCAGAATCGCCGAGCGACGTTCGGCTGATAGATACATTGTTAGATATAAATCCTGGGGCCAAAGTGAAGCTACAACGGCTCATATCATGCCCCTCTCACTTTCTCGCGGGGTCGTGGAGGGTGCGTAGGAGATAGCATACCTTCTGCTTGTCTGTAAAGTAACGCATTAGTCCTATGTAATCTTTTGCGCTATGCAAGTCCAAAGCGAATGCTTTTTCTTCGAATAGCACGTAAAATTCAAGACAAGGGGAAAAAGAAACTTACTTCCTCTGATCATCCTGGCCGTCTGGAACGGCACCACCTCGTGGTCCACCTCCCTGCTGCTGCTGAAGCTGTGCCAGACGGGCTCTCCTGATCTAGCTTGGGAGTCAGCAGATGGTTCGCAAGCTTGATCATCGTCTGATGCGGCCATGCAAGATCAGGATAGCAGCGCTACAAAATTTTAGGAACGCACCTCTTCCAGCTCTGCGTCGGCCATGGTTCTTTATTGACTAGTTAGGTGATTATAGTACAAGGTGATGGACACAGTTGGGTTAGACACAAAAGGCCGTGGATAGTCTAGAACACTTCCAGGGATCGTTATGGTATGACTGCAAGGACTATACTGTAAGTCCACACTTCACTTGACAGTGTGGATTTGTTGGAGAAGAGTTTCCAACCCCACCTTTGCCACAGCCTGAGGCACTCAGGCCAGTTGGGGTTCGGTTCCGGACGGATGTGGGGCGCCATGAGGGTGTTTACCCAAAGAGGTAAAATCAGGAAATGGCGGGACTCACGGAGAGAAGATAGACTAGCGCGCGTATGTGCTATCTCTGTATCTCGGTATCTTGTACACATTAGGTACTCTGTACTAATGCCCAACTACAGCATGGACTAAGTTTGGTGTACATACTCCGTACAGAAACCTCCTACTACGAACTGGGATAGACACTGTACAAGAGTTACACCGCAATTGCGACTTGTGATAAATCTGCCCATTGATTGACTGCGGCTTCGCTGTCTCAGACTTCATACAGATGTTCCCCTTGATTGCTGCATGTGTCGTCATCGCTTTCCGCCAAGAACTGAGTCGTCCTTATCCACTCCCGATAGATGGCGAGACTAGACTATGTCCGATCGTCAAACTAAATATAAGTGCCTACTTAAGTATTGACTATTAATATTAGTCGGAGAAAATGGGCCGGTTCGTGTAATTACCAGCATTGGTAGTTTCGTATTGTCAATAATTCATTTCCGGAGGTCCCAATTTGCGGTAAGTTTTTTTTTGTCGTTTGTAAGTGGAATTGTGTGGGTTTTAATTAATTAATTCGATGAATAAAAAGAAAAAAGAAAAGAAAAGACTGACGCGTTAGATCTCGCGCACGGCTGGAAAGCTACCCGGGGAGGATGAACCGAGAGATTGGATGGGAACGTGGCACGTAGTTGGTTGTACTGAGAGTACCTACTACTATACGTAGTAGTAGTATGTATGTACCTAGGTACTCCCGGACTATCAGCCAGGAAACACCTGACCAAGACTGGCTTGCAGTGAGATGCAGGGATCCAACTTTTGCACCTGATCGTCGTCATTCAGGCAACTCTGCCCGTGACGGAGGGGACGTGACCGAGGCGATCGGCTTGGCCCAATCCGGATCGCAGGTGACTAAGCCCCGGCGTGATTTGCCTCTGCAAGTGAATTGAACCAACCATCTTTCCAAATTCCTCTCTAACGACTACTAGTGACCCCGGCGGACTAAAACTAAAGCTGCTGCGATCCGTCTGCTCTCAACTTGCGATCGATTTCCTTCAATCGTTCAAAAAGAGGGGTTCCTTCTTTCCTTCTCCGACGACACCCTTCTTTCGTCACTATTCATACCCACTAGATTGCCGTCCTAATATCTTCCCCCCTCTCCCCTTCCAGTCTATCCTTTACAACCCTCACTCTCTTTCATTCTCCGCCAATACTCTCCGTTCTCTTTCCGATCGCCGTCCCGATCCTTTATCAAACCCAATGCTTCGTATGCCGACCAGTTGATCACGCTCCAGTCTGCGCGCTGGCGGGGATTGCGTTACCGTGACACCCCCCTACTGCCACTGCTACATGCAGGACCATCCCGACGCTCTCTTTTCACTTTGCCCGGTACATTCCAGATGCGAAAGACGGACCAACTGAATTTTTCGTGGTTGTGACACCTACATCCGGTCTCCGTGCTTTCCATATCATTTTAAAACTTTAACCCGACCGTTCACCACCATGGCCGAGTACGTTGATGCCATTCCTCCAAGTATAGATCTAGTAGCTAAATCTTGTGAACAGTCTAATTGCTTTTCATTCCTACTATTCACGCCATAGCTTCCTCTCCCCGTCGACAATGATCCCGCGTACCAACAACCACAAGCGATCCAATTCCTCCGAGAGCAGGGCTCTTTCTCCCGATAGGACCCTTACGAAAGCCAGGTCGGCGAATGATCTCTCCGGAATCGCAACCGGTAAACCTGTACCAACAGTACGCTCAACAAGTGTTGGGAACTTTCCCGAGAGTGGATTCAGCACCCTGAAAGACCCGAGACTCTTGAGCAGCTCAGTAGAGACAGAGCCATCGGGACCACCATCTCATCACCCGGACCTGAGTAACGAAGTTGCTGCCTTGAGCGTAAAACTGGTCCAAGCAATCAACAATCAAACGACTCTGGACGATACCTTGGTTGCCACCCGTCAGGAACTCGAACAAGCTCAGACCAAGATCCGAGCTTTGGAGTCTGAGAACGAGAAATATCGACAGGATATCGATCAGGAAGTCTTAATCAAGAAAGCCGATGTAGACTATGAAATCTTACGACTAAAGGCTGCATTGGCAGACGAAAAGGCACAGCGCGCCCTTATCGAGAAGGAGAAGAAGGGTATTGAACAAGAGCTGGAGACGCTTACCGCTGCCCTCTTTGAAGAAGCTAACAAGGTAAATTATCTGATGATCGTCCTATTTTCTAGCATGAGCAAAGGACTAACTTCGTTTCTCTACAGATGGTCGCCGCCGCTAAGCTTGAGCGTGAGGCGGTAGAGAAGAAAAACGAACAGTTGCGTGCACAAGTGAAGGATACTGAATCTTTACTTGCGTCACACCAAGAACAACTGGCAGAGCTTAAGTCTGTTTTGCAGGAGATGAACATTACCAAAGATGACACCGAAGCGGGTACGATTGCGTCTACCGCACCGGCATCTCCGGCGAAACAGCAGCAGCAGACTCCAACAATCGTTAAACAAAGTGCGGAAACACCCGTGCTTTCCGAACCGGCTCCCATCCGGGAAGAATTAGCCCCAGGTCCATCCACTAGTTTTCCTCATCTGATTCGGCCTATATGCCGAACAGATATCCATGCATTCGAAGAGTTCAAGGAATTATTCACCTTGCCCAGTGTCTCCAAACCGCCCAGTCGTGCCACAAGTGGAACGTATACCGGCTTAAATGTTATGAGCTTAGCCGCGGGTTTCAGCAGTGGTGGATTTGGATCTGCGTCGTCGTCACCCGCTAAGTCTCAAACTCACTCTCCTAATGGAAGTATCTCCTCGCCGCAACCAGCGAACTCGCATATTCCTCTGAAGGAGACGCGTTTCTACAAGCGTGTGCTGAATGAAGACATCGAGCCAACACTCAGACTTGATGCAGCCCCTGGGATTTCGTGGCTCACACGTCGTTCGGTCCTGAGTGGTATTTGTGACGGAAGTCTTGTGGTTGAGCCCATGCCAGCATCGGCGAAGAAATACGAATTTCCTTGCTCACTGTGTGGTGAGCGCAGAACGGGTCCCGTCAATGAGAGAACCCACCGTTTTCGGACGTCCGAGAATGAGACGGCTCAACGGTACCCCCTGTGTGTCCTCTGCCTAGAGAAGGTTCGTTCTTCCTGCGAATTCACTGGCTATCTCCGTCTTATCCTTGACTCGCATATCCGCGTTGGCGACACGGAAGATGAAAAGGATGCCTGGGAAGAAACAGTTCGCTTAAGGGAGAGAATGTTCTGGTCCCGCATTGGGGGTGGTGTCGTCCCCATTTTCACACAAACCAGTAGCATGGAAAGTCATTCGTGTACCAATGAGCAGGAGCCAGAGCCTCTGACTGATGATCACATCGAAATCCAAGGCGATGTCTCCCGTGAGGCCAAAGAAGTCCTAGTCACGAATAGCAATAATGACGATGAATTGAACGATCACGACCCACGCAGAGCGTCTTTGAGTGATGATCCTTTTGAGTCCGCTGCCTCAACATCTCCGGTTAGCAGCACGGCAGTCTCAGCGCCGTACGATAGCAGCGAAGCTCAGAATTATGGCAAAGACGAGATTTCTGAACAGCCCATTGAGCAAGTAAATGTCTGCGTGATTGCCAACCCTGGCGAGAACGACAAAATCATGCTTCAGCCTGATGAATCAGTCGTCAGCCAGGCTGTTGTCACCAGCTGCGAAAAAGATGATGCGCAAGTTCAGCAGCTGAAAACCGCCAGCGCCAAGGTCATCTAGAAGACGATGACTTTTTGTTCCCTTCTCCACACGACACCCCCATCATCTTTCTCTCTATATTACCTTTGATACCGATTCTCTTCCAACCGATACCTAATTCTTCACTGGTTTTTATTTTGACCACTCACGGAGCTGTATTGAATTACTCTTGAGACTTGTATTATTATTGATAATATGTACTTAATGTCCCCTTTCTCATTGTCCCTTTTTTGTTATACACTTAAGCTTATCGTCGTGCTTTTTTTTTTTCCTTCTCTTTTTTTTTTCCCCCTCATTTTTCCCACTTAGTTTGGTCTGTTCTGCTTTTGAGCGCCACTAGACCGCAATGGTCATTCTGTGTTTCAAGCATCAACAGTGACCCAGATGGACAGACGGGGTCCACTGGTCATTTTTCATCTTGTGCCGTTTCTTCCTTTCTCGCTGGCGTCTCATTCGGGTGTTTTCTTTTTTACTGGTTGCTTCACGGGTATTGCTTTCATGCGATATACATGGCGATGGAAAAGGTCCACGTTTCTAATG
This sequence comes from Aspergillus pseudonomiae, assembly GCF_009193645.1. Lineage (NCBI taxonomy): Eukaryota > Fungi > Ascomycota > Eurotiomycetes > Eurotiales > Aspergillaceae > Aspergillus > Aspergillus pseudonomiae. The sequence continues at coordinate 151,392 of NW_022476027.1, read as the reverse complement.
TACGGGATGATGCAGGAGCATGTCGGCCTATGGCTATTATATATGCACATAAGGTATAGAGGTTCTGATAATACACACGTTTTGAGATTTCATCTAGGGAGTATAGTAGCCAGAATCCAGTCTGGCTGCGGAAGGTTACAAGGAACTGTTTTTTCAAGGCAGTGCTTTCCAACTGGCTAGATTAGAGCCGTCTAAATACAGGCCGTGGGATCAGGTGTTTGAACTCATACTGCGGGCTGGCATTTTGGTATAAATATCTACTTCTGTGGAGTTCCCGCCTGGAAATATTGGAGCGAGATTTAATAAAACAATCGTCAGATATAAGAAGGCAGAAAGGATATTTTACATCTGCGTAAGACGTACGTCAATAGGAAAACAATGGTTTGAAAGAAGGCCGATAACTCCAGATGAAAAACGCCGATGAACGGTCCAATCACCAAAAGACCCAACGGATATTCGATCATTGCCGGTAACGCTCGTGAAGGTGTCTGATCTGTTCTTCGATATTCATGTTTTGAGGATTGGGTGGGCCACCGGCAGGACCGACCATCGGCGGCGTCGGTCCTGCGCCGGGGGCATTCTCGAACGCCATGCGCTTTTTCCTCGCTTCTTCTTCTGGATCGGGGGCGCCCGGGAGCACTGTAGAATCGAAGACGTCGCTGCGCTGGCTGGCGAGACGTTTGAGGTTGTTGACCACGTCGGCGGTTGACAGGTTGGTTGTAGCACTGCGGGATTCGGCCTTGGCACGCTGCTCTTTCCAGCGAGGATCGAGCAATTCGATACGCATGTGCTGATCCAGTTCGGCAACTGGGATCTGCTGGTGACAGTTGGGACAGAGTGCTGTTGCGCCAGACTGGTTGAGACGGCGCGCCTGCGCACGTGGGACATAGTCTGAGCGAATACGCATCGGCTGTTGACCTGGGGCGGCTTTGGCGGCCGCTTGAGTTGCAGCGGCACGATCGCGAGCTTCCATCCGCTCGCGAATACGCTGCTCCTCCTCCTGCGCCGCGGCAGCAGCAACTGGAACGGGTTGGGGAGGTTGTACTTGAGGAGGGAATGCTGGTCCGGCCGGCTGGGCGACCGGCTGGGGCACCAGCTCTGGTTGGACCGGGTAGGCGTTATAATATGTCGGCGTTTCCTCCTCTGTCGGCATGGCTTCTTCGATGCGAAGAGGGTTTAGGGACATCATAGCTTTTTGCTCCAACGAAGCAGACTGAAGATCGTTGAGGGAGGCGGGCGGGGGAAGGTCAACCTGGTCATCGGCTTCTGTGAATAGCACGGTTTCGACAACCACGAAGTCATGCCAGTCAATCTGCGCGTAAGAGATGCGTTCTTGTTCTTCCTCCTCTTCCTTCTTTTGCTTCTGCTGTTCCTGGTACTTCACCCACTCGGCGCGCTTCTTAGCGCGATCCAAAACATGATACTTGTTTTGCACATTATGCTCGAGCTCCGTTAGACGGGTCTTTTCGGACGTCGCCTGGTCAAGTCCTTCCGATCGTAGCAATATGATGTATTGGTCGACCAATCGTGTGAAAAACTGATAGAGACTATGTTGCGGGCGCAAAAACTCGAACTGGAAATTCCTGGCTTCTCGCTGGGATAAGGCTGTCATGAACGATTTCCCCCTCTTCGCCACAAATAGAGCGGTAAGTTTAACGACCTCCAGATCTTGCGCGTTGATTATCGGCATCCGCGCTGAAAAGTGAAATTCTGTTGGCGGTTCGGGACCCGTTGGTTGCTCCGGTTCAGGAACTGCAGCTAGCTCGCCCGGTCGCCCTGCAGAGACAGAAGTTCCCCTACCCTCCTTGATTTCCGTAAGCCGCCACTGATAGAAGCTCGCATAAGGATCGTTTGGGTTGAGGAATGAGAATTTCGGGTTATTGCGCTCCTTCTCGCGTACGCGATCTGCCCATTGTTGGTCAGTTTTCCAACCCAGGAAAGGCTCCTGGCACATTTGGTAACTCACCTTCGAAGACGATACCGTTCCTTGCAACATAACCTGCGGTCTTCTCCACGATCGCTGTGCATATGTGAGTAATGGTTTTTTTCTCAATTGAGAAAGCTGAAAGCTGAAACTTACCTCGAATATCTTTGGGTGGCAAGACGACACCCTCCGGGGGTTTGCCTACCTCCTCCGGCAAAGTTGGCGTGTTTCCATTGCTTATCGACGCCATGTTCGAGACACAGGTCAAGCCGATGGCGGGTGGGGATGTAAGTGATAACTGGAGGGGGTGGAAAAGCAGTGACAAGCGTTCTTCTTTGGCTTGCCTTACCTCATCTTGGGCGCGGCTACTGGGGCTCACGGCGGTTGAACTAGCCGCGCGCTAGTCAACTTGAAGTATTGGTGGAGACTTAGGATGAGCGAGTAATTGCTTAGAATGCCCGTTGGAAATAATGCACTTAAAATTACATGGCATAATATACAACGTAGGTGAATAATTTCTATTAATTTCGACGCATTGGACAAAGGGTTTGTGTTCTTCTGTCTTGTTTGATTTAGGGGCTGTTCTCATGGGGAATGCCAAACCACCGCTGCCACCGGGACTACTCTCCGTCGTGACTTAGCTTCCTTTGCTAGTCAACTCCAACCTCAAACTCCTTGTCCGCCGACGATCTGGCCTTAAACCGGAACACCGCTTTCATTCGTCTCCCTAATTTGTCCCACACGTGTTGTCTTCCTCACCAACGGTCGATGTATCTTTTCTAGTTGTTTTCTTCTTCTTGTTCTGTCATGGCGTATAGTCTTTTAACCTACTACTCTCGTTGATTGATTGCCCTCATTTCTTATTTGGTTCCATTGCTCGGCGTGGGGTTGTTGAAAGCTCCATCTGGAGTCGGAGCCCTCCATACCTCGTGCTTACCCTCTTCGCGTATCTGTGATATCTCTTGATGGTCTTCGTTCCTTTTTAATATCCTTTGATACCGTCCCTTTCTTCCGATCTTTAGTCTATTTAACCTCATTGGCGCCAAAATGCCGCCCAGATCCAAGAACGCCCTGGAGGTCCAGCCTCCGACAAAGGCAAGCCGCTCCTCAAGCCGCTCCCCGAGACCGAAAAATCGCAAGAAGGCAGCCGCAGAGACGTTGAATTATGGCTCGGATGGAGTTAAGGACAACAGTATCTTCAGCCTTCCTACTTCCGACTACAAGGCCCTAGTTCTCGTCACCTTGGTCGCTGCCGCTGTCCGTCTTTTTAGAATCTATCAGCCGACAAGCGTTGTCTTCGACGAAGTCCAGTATGTCCTAATATCTCTGTAATTGCGCGAGACGACCCGCATTGGGCTAATTAATATACCCACAGTTTTGGTGGTTTTGCATCGAAATATATCAAGGGCCGCTTTTTCATGGATGTTCACCCACCACTTGCTAAACTTCTCCTTACACTTGCTGGTTGGTTGGCTGGATTCAATGGCGATTTCGATTTCAAGGAAATCGGCAAGGACTATCTGGAAGCAAACGTCCCATATGTGGCAATGCGAATGCTCCCAGCTATTATGGGTGTGCTTACGGTGTCCTTGATGTTCTTGACGTTGAAAGCATCGGGATGCCGCACCACGACTGCCGTGCTGGGTGCTGGTGTGGTGATATTTGGTGAGTTGATCTATTTTCTTGGTCTGGATACCCACACGCGCTAACCACCTAACAGAGAATGCCCTGGTCACCCAGTCTCGTCTAATCCTCTTAGACTCGCCGCTGGTGTTCTTTACTGCGCTTACGGCCATGTCCTTCACATCTTTCACGAACCAGCAAGAACTAGGCCCATCGCACGCCTTCCGTGGACCCTGGTGGTTTTGGTTAGCTGCTACTGGTCTATGTCTTGGTGCTACTTTAAGTGTCAAATGGGTTGGCCTTTTCACGGTGGCTTGGGTTGGCTCTCTCACCATCATTCAACTATGGGTTCTCCTCGGGGATACAAAAAATGTCACTCCGGTATGTGCTCTAGGGTTAGAACCTTGTCTAATTGTTAGCTGATGTCCTTGTAGCGCTTGTGGTTTAAGCATTTCTTTGCTCGGTTCTTCTGCCTCATCGTGATTCCATTGGGCTTCTACTGTGGAATGTTTGCAATCCATTTCCTGTGCCTGGTAAATCCGGGTGAGGGCGATGGGTTTATGTCGTCTGAGTTCCAGGCTACATTGAATTCGAAGGCAATGCAAGATGTCCCCGCTGACGTTGTTTTCGGCTCCCGTATCAGTCTCCGCCACCTTAATACGCAGGGTGGCTACCTTCATTCTCACAACCACATGTACCCCACGGGAAGCAAACAACAGCAGATCACGCTCTATCCGCACAAGGACGAGAACAACATCTTCATTGCGGAGAACCAGACTCAACCTCTTGGTCCCGACGGAGAAATCGCGGGTCCTTTTGCCTGGGATAATATTACCGCCGAGTATATTGAAGATGGTGCTATCATTAGATTGAACCACTTGATGACTCAGAGGAGAGTCCATTCGCACGACGAGCGCCCACCTGTCACTGAGGCGGATTGGCAATATGAAGTATCCGCCTATGGGTTCGAGGGCTTTGCTGGTGATGCAAATGACATGTTCCGCGTAGAGATCGTCAAATCGATGTCAGAGGGTGAAGAAGCAAAGAAGCGCTTGAGGACCATCCAGTCCAAATTCAAGTTAGTGCATGTCATGACCGGTTGTGTCCTATTCTCTCACAAAGTCAAACTTCCCGACTGGGGTTGGGAGCAGCAGGAGGTGACCTGCGCGAAGGGAGGCACTTTGCCCAACAGTGTCTGGTACATCGAGTCTAACAGCCACCCAATGCTGCCGGTGGATGCAGAGAAGGTTAATTACCGAAATCCCGGGTTTTTGGGCAAGTTTTGGGAGCTCCAGAAGGTGATGTGGACGACCAATGCGGGATTGACGGAGTCTCACGCTTGGGATTCGCGACCCCCGTCGTGGCCAACGCTGCTCCGTGGCATCAATTTCTGGGGCACAGATCATCGCCAGATTTACCTCCTTGGCAACCCACTTATCTGGTGGTCCTCGACATTGGCAATTGGCATCTATGTACTGTTCAAGGGAATCTCCATTCTTCGCTGGCAACGTAATTGTGCCGACTACCGCAACGTCAATTTCAAAAGATTTGACTACGAGGTTGGCACAAGTGTCCTGGGATGGGCCTTCCACTATTTCCCCTTCTACCTCATGGCTCGGCAGCTCTTTCTCCATCATTATCTTCCAGCGCTTTACTTTGCCATTATCACCTTGTGTCAAGAATTTGACTTCCTCGCCAACCGTATCCATGCTCTTGGACTAGCATCCAAGCCCGCCATTGGCAAGGCATTGGCTGGTATTTTCCTCGCACTGAGCATCTTCACTTTCACTCTCTATTCTCCTTTGGTCTATGGCAACCCCTGGACTCAAGACGCTTGCCGCAAGGTGAAACTTTTGGATACCTGGGACTTCGACTGCAACACTTTCCATACTGACGTAAGTGTTCCGAAATGGCAACCTCCCCGACGAGGCTACTAGGCGTGTCGCATCACGACGGCTGACAAGGAAACATTAGCTTGGCCAATATGTGACCCACTTTACAAATACCAATGTTGCTGTACCAACAACACAGGCACCTCCCCCCGAGGTCCCTGTAGTCCCTCCACCACAGCAAGACCAACAAATCCTCCAGGAAGAAGCAGAAGATGCCAGTGTTACCCCGGAGCCCCAGCCGCCTGTTGCTAAGGCACGAGTTGAATACCGTGATCAGGACGGCAATATTTTAGACGAGAACCTTGTTGCCGCCCTTGCCAAAGAGGGTAAAGTATCCTTCGAGACTCGCCATGAAACTCGCACTCGCTTGGAACACGGCCATGAGGTCGAAATGATCAATGGCCAAGTAGCCCCACCGCATCCAGACGTCGAGGGTCAGAATCCCGAGACTATTGGGAAGCAAAAACAAGCTGCACATGATGGCCCCGCCTCCGCTGCGGGGGGAAGCTCTGCTGCAGAGCCTAATCCTCCCGAAGCAAAGCCCGCCAGCGAAGGGAACGAGGCGACTAACTAATCTCCTGGAGTGAACGGAAACGAGGCATCTTGGGTTTTTGCATTCTGCTACCGCGAATTTTCTTCCTTTCCTTTTGTTTCAACAATCGTCAATCTTGACCATCCTCTTCTCTTGTACTTCCTTTCCAGAGACTAATTTTTTTTTATCCCTCTTTGATCTAACGAAATGTGACTTTGTACATGACTACTTCCCACTGGGTCGACCGCCTAAACGTATACCACTGTTCACTTAGAAGCTCCTTGTAATGCACAAAAGCAGTCTCCAATTGATTCCCGTCAAGATGTACTATGCACAACGCTTCTCTACTCTTCACAGCAATTTTAGTATACAGCGACCAGTGTTGAGATGCCTCTCAACCAAACCCCTAATAACCCTCTATGTAGCTGTATGACCATTTAGTAATCCCACTCCTCCTTGCCGTACTTGTTGTAGCGCTCGTGGAGATCCTGAGGGATTATCTTAGTAGCTATTCTCTCTCGAACATCGCGAAAGCCGATATATAAAAATGCATCCTGAAGCAAGGTGGGGATTGAACATACAGCCGGCAGAGTAACATTGGGCACAATAACAGTGTTCAGAGCGCTGGGGGCGTTTCTGAGGGGCTGGCTCTTGTCACCGTGAGGGTGGTACTGGTACTTGTAGACCTTGCCGTCGTCCTCACGCTCCCAAGGCATGGCGCTCTCGCCAATGCGCACGTTACTCTCGGAGTTCACGGAGGTGGGCTTCTTGCCGAAGTACCTGTCATGAGGAAAGAGTTGTTAATATTCTGTTTGGCTTCCACATGCAATTGGGGAATTTTTGCGGCCGGTCGCGGGTTGTAAAAGTGGGTACGGGGAAGGATATTCACCATCCAGCAGCAAGGAAAGCACCGGACATGACACCGAGCAGGACCTATAGAAGATTAGAGTTCAATTCCATCAGCCCAATTGATCAGACGAAAGTAGCTGCGTACGTAAAGCTCAGGGTCACGACGAGGAGCCTTGTCGAGGCTGGCCTCCTCCAACTTGGAGCTGTAGAAACGGCGAGCGGGGGCACGGAAGGCAGACTGGCGGGCAAAGGCCCGGCGGGAGGCCATGGCGGCAATTGACGACATTTTGGTAGTTGCGAGGTATAGAAGGTGGTGAGGTAAACCGGAGATCTCTTTAGAGAGGTGGGAGAATGCGTGGGTGTCGGACGATGATGTTGCCGGCGCATCACATCAGGTGACATTTCGTTGGCCCATCAGCTCCCGAGGCTTAGTCAGGACCGGCTAGCCAGCTGGCCCTAACCGGATTGGGGTTGGGCCAAGTAGGGGATTACATCGAATGCGATAATGCTCGTGCACGCCGTTGGACGGGCGAGGGGTGTCTTTTTGCTGTTCCTGCCTTCAGCTTTCCTGGACTTGCACAGCATGCAGCTCGCGTCGCTGTCGTGATGTAACTGGCTTGTTAGCTGCTTTGCAGTCGATCGCAACTCTATTTAAAGGTTCGTGCTGTTCGGAATCCCTATTGTCGAATCGTATAGGGGGAGGCTATCTTCGGCGCCGCGTTTTTGACATCGAAATCGCACAGGGCTTACTGACAGTCCTGATGCATAGGTTGCTTACATTCTTTAACTTGATCATACTTTCGGCTTTTTTCTCTTTCTTTTGCTCTTTCGTCGTAGCTGTCGCTCCTTGATCAACTCCTATCCCAGTTCTGTTCTTCGCGCATTCGATTACAGCGACCCTTGGCTGATATCACGCTCAATATCCCTCTCCTTCGTCTAGCCACAACATGATAGTCAACATTAATTGCTAGCAGCATAGCAACTACCTATTTAGAACATCATGGCATTCTCACCAGTCAACTCAGAAGCAAGTGATGCGCCACCTCCAGGGCCCACGCAACATGCGCTGGGTATTCCTCGTCCGCCTTCCGTGGGAGGTATCTCGTCTCGAGTAACGGAGGATATGACTTCTGAAGATGGGGATCAGTCACAATCAAATACCGGAATCTCCTCGTACGCACCGCACCGGTCACGGCCATCCGTGTCTAGTAGGCCCGGTCCTCCCCCTGTGAGGAGTTCTGTTACCAGCCAACCAGCAACCCGACCAGGAAGCTCGAATAGCAGACTGAGCCGGAGCCACATTCCTTCATTGACAGCGCAAGGCTTTTTTCGGCCGTTATCTTCTCAGCGACTCCAAGCCCATCGAGGCCGTCCTATGACGAAAGGGACAGAATCATCGGACGACTGGGGTGATCACGCAAGTCAAAATAGGCGCAGTTTAATATCCAATAGCACGCTTGCTCAGAGCTCCATTCCACAGGAGCAGGACGTTCCTCCGTCTCGAGGCACGGAATTCACAGACCCCATCCTCCCTGACCGAAACACATCAAACGCCAGTCCCATTGGTAATACAACAGCGCGAAGTATAGGCGAAAGTGCTATGCTTCTACGCGACAAAGAAAGACAGAACCAACCTTCTCAGCCTCACCTCAACTTGAGCGTGGGTGTTGCTAGTCCAGGCGGTCATGACATTTCCCAAAGATCTCCTCTTACCTTCTTATCTCCACCAAATAGAAACGGTGGCCAAGAGCATCGCGATAGTCGGAATCACGAGCGGCTGTCATCTGCCGGTTCGTCTCCAGGATCCATTGAGAAACAGAGTCGGGCGGTAAGCAAAAGCCATCTGGGCAAGAACTATGAATATTTCCTTGGCAACACTATTTTCTGTGGTGGTGGGAGGTTTCAAAATTCTCGGGACAAGCCCGTCAATGTTGCAACCGGAGTATTGGTAGTTGTGCCATCAGCTTTATTCTTTGGGTTCTCGTAAGATACCTTCCCTATATGAGTCGATCTGCTCGAAAAAAAAATCACTGCTGACCTTGCGCAGGGCACCTTGGCTTTGGCACAATATCTCACCCGCTATTCCTATATTGTTCGCTTATCTCTTCTATCTATGCTTTTCCTCGTTTTTGCACGCCTCTGTCGTTGACCCCGGGGTAAGAAAGAGCTCCAGTATAAGGCACGACGTCTTTGTCGCTAATTCCCCTATGTCAGATCATTCCTCGTAATCTTCACTCGATGCCGCCGCCAGATCCATCAGATGATCCGCTAGCGATCGGTCCGCCAACGAATGACTGGGTTATGGTTAAGTTGGCGACCTCTGAGGTTGCAGCTATGGACGTGCCAGTGAAATTCTGCAAAACCTGCAATATATGGCGACCTCCGCGTTGCTATCATTGTCGTGTCTGCGACAATTGTATCGAAACACTTGATCATCATTGCGTCTGGCTTAACAACTGTGTCGGCCGTCGCAACTATCGGTATTTCTTCACTTTTGTGGGCTCGTCCACACTCCTCGCGTTGTTTTTAATCGGCGCAAGTCTGGCACATATCCTCGTATATCGATCACGAGAGGGCGTTTCTTTCAATAATGCGATCGATAAATGGAGGGTGCCTTGGGCTATGGTCCTCTATGGAGCCGTTGCGGCTCCGTACCCAGCCTCCCTCTGGGCCTACCACCTATTCCTGGTTGCTCGGGGAGAGACTACTAGGGAATATCTAAATTCCCACAAGTTTGTGAAAGCGGACCGTCATCGGCCCTTTACTCAAGGAAATATCCTGAAGAATTGGATATCCGTCTTTGGGCGACCTCGGCCCCCGACATATATGCAATTCAAGAAGTCATATCACGAGGGTGACCAGCGCTTAAGCATGGTGAAACGAAAATACCTTCCACGAGACGTTGAAGCTCAAGCAGGCATAGAGATGCAGCATGTCCCTTCTGGTCAGCCGCAGGACTGAGTTCTCTAACGATACTCTCAAAATATGGGGCGCCCACCAGACACTATTTTTATAGATAGGGCTCTTCTTCTACCTTTCTCAGGCATCAGCCATCTTTAGTTTCTCTCTTTCTCTTCTAAAGATACGTTCCAGTAATAATGGTTTTACGGTCCTTTATTATTTTCTTTCGTTTATTGTTTGGGGTTCATCTTGCCTCCTCAATGCATGAATAGGCATATCTTCACTTTCTTCTGCCCATACCAATCTGTCAAGGCAATTTATATACACGTTGAGCCAAGCGTCTTTGATTTGTTTATTTGTACTTTTCCTCACACTCTCCTTCTTGTGCCTCGGTTCCTTTTTTCCTTCTGTTTACCTCGACGAATCTGCTGCGAGGCAACTCTTGGTTTTGGACTCTGATATTACGTTATACGAGGGATATTTTGTATGATATCGAAACCCCAACCTGCAGATAGACTATGAATAATCCATCCAGATCCGAAATGGTATGTAGTAGATCGCAGGGCATGTAGCGTCATGACAGCTGATGGTGAGCGCCCATGGATGGGAATGGGACAATATCAGGATGGAATGGATGGGGAGGGTGTAGATAGTGCGGTGGCGTATGCACTGGTCTGAGACCAAACAATTGGGCTCCAATTACATGGAGTGTTACTCTTGCTTACCCTCAGGGGGGATTTATGCGTGGGGCCGAATGTCTGGCCTGGTGGTTGTCTCGCTTCCCTGGTGGTTCTGCATTCCGCCGTGCCTTCGATACGGACTTCTTCAACCCTCTCCGCATCTCTTCTTCTTCTCCCCCATTCCCTCTCCATACCACGCCCGTGCCCCTCAAGCCAGCCTTCTCGCTGCCATTTGCCCGTCGGAAGTTGCGTGTCAGAGACCTCTCTTTTGAGCTTCTAATATGATCCCCAAAGTGTAGGCCCTAACACAGTCACTCCTGATAAGAGGCAGCCACCTCGACCCCCGTACCTGGGAAATCAGGTCAGCTCAGCCGGACCTCAGTCCCCCTCTTTATTTGACGCATAAACCCCTCAAAGGCACTATCGTTTCACCCTTCCGGGCGGTCTCCCTTCCCCTGCAGTCCCAAATACTCACCGCAAATCAGTCCCGAGACCCTTGGGATGGAAAGTCAACTTAGTTCAGCCGGCGCGCCTCCCGCGACTCCCGCAACCCTTTCAGACCTCAATAAGCACGCTCACGAGCCCGCGGACGACACAATGGCCTTTGAGTATTCAGAACAACTCCTCACCCCCGAGAACAGTCGCTCGGAGACTTCCAGTAACAATGAAAACGCGTCTACCGAGGAAAAGCCGACTGCACGGCGAAGATCTACACGTGTAACACGCGCCTCTTTACGGGGGGAGGCACAACTCGACGGCGACATGGAGATAGATAACCAAGGGACCTTGTCTACGGCTGGCGAAAATGACCCCGCGGTCTCGGAGGAGGCTCTGCTCGATAAAGCTGAGGGCGGGAAGAGGTCCCAGGCCTCCCACCTGCGCCACAGCATAGCGGTCATGGAGTCCTGGAGTGAGGCAACGCTCGCACAAGACAATATGGAGACCGAAGGGGACCACCCAATGGCTCCAGATACTCCAGTTTCTAAGTCCTCGCAAGAGCTGCAGGCCAGTGACATGGGCACGTCACTGCAACAACGCACTTTACGGAAGCGCGTAGAGCGGATCCTGACTGAGGAAGGGGGCAGCAATAAGGGCAAAATTACTGAAACGGCTAAGGAAACCAAGTCGCCAGTAAGACGCTCGTCTCGTTTGAGTCTGTTAGAGAAGGCTTCAGACCTTGTTGGCCGGGCTAGCAGCGTTTTGGGCAAACGCTCGCGTGACGTGGTGGGAAAGGGTAAAGAACTTGGCCGGCGTGCTAGTTTACGACCTCGAATTACTGCTCCCAAGGAGGACCCGGTCAAGGCTGCCAGCGAGGCTCCTGCGGCGAAAAAGAGGCGTGTTTCTGAAAGCGATCTCCCTGCCAAAATCCAGGAAAATGAAGACACCGAGCAGGAGGCTCCCAAGCCTGTGACTCGATCCAAGACAAAGCGCTGGTTAGCTCATGGATTGTACACAGGCCAGGAATACACAGAGTCTCGGCCCCTGCAGAGTAGGAACAGAAATGCAAAGCGCAGAAGCCAAGGTCCCACACAACGCAGACTGCTTCCGATGCCAATGTTTGCAGGAGATCGACTATTGAAACAGGGAAGAGATTTTGAACTCCCCTTCGATATATTTTCTCCGCTTCCTTCGGGTCAACCCAAGCCCAATGAGTGGAGAAAGACAAACAAGAGTATGATTACCAGTAGCAGACACTCGCGATGATGGCTAACTTGCGGAATTAGATGTCTTTGTAGGGGAAGCATCCAGCATATGGCGAGCAAACAAGCCATTGGAGCTATCCAAGTGCATGTGCGCGGAAGAAACTGGCTGTGACGAGGAATGTCAGAACCGTTACATGTTCTATGAATGTGATGACAGCAATTGTGGTGTGGGCCCCGAGTGTGGAAATCGGAATTTCGAGGAACTGAAGCAGAGAACCAAAGTGGGCGGGAAATACAATATCGGTGTTGAAGTCATCAAGACGGAAGATCGAGGATATGGCGTTCGTAGCAACCGCACCTTCGAGCCTAACCAGGTCATCGTGGAATACACAGGAGAGATCATAACGCAAGCGGAATGTGAGAAACGCATGAGGACGATTTATAAAAAAAACGAGGTATGCATCCTTTCCCCCCTTGCTCTGGTGGATGGGCGACGTATTGACTGCTATCAGTGCTACTACCTAATGTACTTCGATCAGAACATGATCATCGATGCTACCAGGGGCTCTATCGCTCGTTTTGTAAACCATTCTTGCGAGCCCAACTGTCGGATGGAAAAATGGACAGTCGCGGGAAAACCGCGTATGGCGCTTTTTGCTGGTGATCGCGGAATCATGACCGGGGACGAACTGACCTATGACTATAACTTTGAGTAAGGTTACCTTACCATATAACTTGGGATTGTCGATGCTGACCTGCTACTTGTAGCCCCTATTCTCAGAAAAACGTTCAGCAATGCCGATGTGGATCAGACAGGTGCCGTGGTATCCTTGGACCACGACCGCGGGAGAAAGAGCAGCGTTCAAAGGAGAAGGAACTGAGGGCTGAAAACGAGAAGAAATCTAGTTCGAAGAATAACAATAAAAAAGCCAGCATCACCAAGCAGAAGGTGTTGAGTGGATCTACTTCGCGCGTCAATAAGCGACAGCTTCTTGGTTCGAAGTCCATCAAGTCTGGTGTGAAGAAGGTTGTTTCCAAAGCACGTTCTTCTGCTTCCAAAGCAACTACAACATCGAAAACTAGTTCGAAAACGAGTGTCAGCACAAAAGCCACCAAGACGACAAGCAAGAAAGCCATCGCAACCCCAGCACGGCGACAAGTGAAGAAAGATAATGCCAGATCCAAGAAGGAAGTTAAACTGCCGAAGGTCAAAACCACAAAGACTAAAGCCAGGAAACCGATGCAGACAACCAAAACCCAGCCGGCGCCATCAACATCTAAACTAAGCCGTCCATCCGAGAAGACTAAAGCGAAGATTCTCCAGGCTGCTAAGGGGACGAACACTCGCAAACGTACAGTGAAGAAGAAAGACACTAAGACCAAGAGTCCTGCCAAGCGTACTTCTAAAGTCAAGGAGAGTACTCCTCGCGGGAAGACAGCAAGCAAGGCTGCTAAGAACCCCAAGGCATGATCAATTTGGGCATGTTGGCTCCATAAGAATACCTCAGGTGCTTCATCCTGGGCCGATCTACTGTGTGAATACTGCTTCGTCCACGGCTATCTTTTTCTTCCAACTTCTTGGGGAGCTTGCTCCATTTCTCTCATTTTTCTTATCTCTTTCTTTACTGACAATTCCTGCTCGTTCTTTCCCTCTTGATGATAAGTTACCCTTGTATTTTGGCCTAATGTTTTATTTTTGCTTCCACTACACCTTGTGCGTCGTCATCGATCAACCTTGGGTCCGATGTTGGTATGGTCTGACGGTATTCTATCTTTCTTCTTGTGTCCAACACTCCTGTTCACTGGTTTTGATGTTTGCTGTGTTACGAGATCTGACTTGCAGAGGCGGTGTTATTGCTGTAATGTTACTACTTTCTTCCTGGCTGGTTAGTCGACAGGATATAAGTTCAGTTGTCTAGGTCGATGTTGTCTATCACTAGCTGGTTTAATTAACTGAATCAATTTTGACTTTGCTAATGAGATCCTCAATTTCTGTATTATTGCAGTGGAGAGAGAGATATGCAAGTGCGCGTTGCACTCGTATATATTTAGTATACTATGGCAAATCCTTTCTACCAGTCCCTTTCCATATTGAGGCAAGTTCGACGAATCTAAGTAGAATACAATATCACATTTACACCGACGGGGGAAATGAGGAAGGTGAATAATTCTCACATCGACTCACACCCTCCTTCGATAGTCACAGTCACTTGACCCGGCAGGTAGCCATTCGGTGAAGAAACCTAGTCAAGAGGATCCACATATCATTGACTGAAAAATCACTCCATTCGACTACCTGGAAATGCCCGGACACTCAAGGTGCCTGCATACAGAATTTTACAGTCCTAGTTCTGGCTGACATGTATGTACCTATTCAGGCTCGACAGCTAGTTTAGAATCACTTGAACGCTGGAACCATTTCATAACGTACAGAAGAGATTAGCATGCCATGGTTTGTTTTCAATCGCTCTCGGCCTCTGCGATACGCGACTCTCCTGTCTTTTGCGGGTTATCATGAGAACAAAAGGTGTGAGCTTTGTATGACGTTCTGACTTGTGGATACTCCTATGATACAACATGCGATCGATCCAAATATGCCTGGTCCTAAAATCCAGAATCCCCTTTCCAGCACAATACAACGCCGTACACCGATATACGCCTGGTCCCAGTTCAATCAAGCGACCCTTTGCCCCCAAACAAATACTATATACTATGTGCAGATTAGCTCGATGGGTCTTGAACAGTGTCAGGTCCCGGTGCTGGTGCTGGTGCTGTCTCCCCTGCTTTTGGCTGTGTTTCTGTTTCCTCCTTTTTTTCAAGCTCAGGATTCAAGTCAGAGATTGGAGAGAAATTTGGTGCAGTTAACTCGTGGGTTTCACTGGTTTCACTGTTCTCGATGGGTCTGGGCTGGACGTCTTCTGTACTGGCTGGTGCAGGTGGAGTCGCAATCCGGGGTGACTGGAGTTCAACCGGTTGCTGTGGTGGCAGAGGCTCATCCTCTTGGAGAGGCTGTGTCGTCTCTGGTTGAGAAGCATCGGGTCGCTCCTCTACTTGTTCCATTGACGGCTTCACCGGTGCTTCCAGGTAAGGATGCGCTACTGCTTGCTCCGTAGGCTGTGGAATCTGCTCGATAGGTGTTTCTTGCGGCAGTTCTGGGAGTGACGCTGCAGGTGCTTCTGAATTACTAGCCGGGGAAGGTTCTTTTTCTTGTGCTGAGCTCTGTTGTGGAATCGGTTCTGGCTGTGCTTCAGGTGGTTGTACTCCTTGGGGCTCTCCATGTGGTTCTTCCACCTGCACTGGGGCCAGCTCCTCCGCTTTCGGCTCAGTCTGTTCCACGGTAGGTTCGACTAGCTGCTCAACAGAAGCTTGCGTGAATTCTTGAGTAGCAGGCTCTATTGATGGCTCTATCGGTGTCTCCGTCGTGGGCTGCATCTGCTGTTCCGTAGGGGGTTCTGTGGCTTGCTCTGCGCTGTTTTCGGTAGCAATTTCTGGGGTGTGTGTAGGTGGTTGGTCAGCCACCGGCTCAATGGGCTCTGCAGGTTGTGTTGCTGCTGATTGCAAGGTTGGCTCAGTGTACCGGTCCATGGTGTCAACGTCTATCTCCATAGATGTAGGTTGCTGGGTTGTCTCCGTACTGATATGACCAGCATTGTGGTCAGATAGAGCTTCTGTTTGATCACCAAACTGAACCTCGCCCCCTTTCTCGACGTCAGGAGCATGTCCTAAACTTGCTTCTAAACTGTCCAAGAGACTGGAACCATTGTTCTCTACAATATCCTCAGCTGGCTGGGCGGCGAGCTGCTGTAAAGCCGGCTCGGGATACGAATCTGGCTCTGATTTGAGGATCTGTTCCGACTGGGGAGCTTGTTTTGGTTGGGCAGTTTGTTCTGACTGGGGGGTGTCTTCTAACTGATGGGTCGGTTGTGGGTGGGGAGTTTGTACTGGCTGGGCAGTCTGTTGTGGCTGGAGTGCCTGCTCTGGCTGAGGAGCTTGTTCTGGTGGCGGCATCTGTGGAAGGCTAGTCGGCGGTTCCAATTTCACATTCTCGTCCACGATGCCTACTTCGGCTACCGAGTCAGTCTGTCCCATCGAAGGAGCTTCCAATGGCTTCCCAGTTGGATCTTCACTCTTCGCGACAGGGAATGAGTCCGGTGCAGTGACCTGCGGGATGTGTTGAAGCTGTGTGGGGACTGCATCTGTGGCTGTCTCAGTCGGTGCTTCAATGGTCTCGGGGGCTGTCTGCTGTTGAGTATTCAGTGTTGTCTGGGGTAGGGATGCAGCATCGTCAGCGGGGAACTCGGGGCTGACACCGGTCATCTCCACATCCTCAGCAGGTGTCACTTGTGTTGGCTTTGCGGGAGGAATGGTAGAGCTTGGTAGATCAGTACTGGGCCGAACAGGCTGGAAGGGTTGCTGTGGTGCGAATGATACAGTGGGTACTGCAGGTGGCTGTGGGAGTGCCTGCGCAGGTAATTCTGACGCGACGGCTGGAGGATTTGGAGCTGGCGGTTGTGAAGCAACCACGGCTTCAGTAGCGGGTGCAGTAGAAGTAGGAACTACTTCCGGCACGGGTCCAGATGCTGAATCAGTTGTCGGCTCTGCACTTGGTTGGTGAAGTGGGGTCTCCGGTGTCTTAGCATCCAGCATAGACTCATCGCCGTCGTCGCTTTCCTCGCCCTCCTCAGCATCTTCTTCTTCTTCTTCCTGGCCATTTTGGTCGACTGAAATCCGCGACCTATCCGCACCCTCTTTACCATAACCTGTTTCGGCGCTGCCATCGCCAGCTCCAGTGCCGGCTCCGTGTACGGCGTTTGCATCTGCTCCCTCACCAGGAGCGAACATGACCTTCTTCCTCCTTCCTTTCCCGAAGCCCTTCGCCTTACGCTTAGGAGGCGGGGGGCGCCTCTTCGGAGGAGTCATGACAGCCGCTGAGGCTGGATCTGCCACAACCACGCCTTCTGCATTGACCACGCCAACACCTTCAATAACTGTTCCAGGAGCAGGCGCCTCGGGTGTTACAATTGTTTCGCTGTTTTCTGGTACCAGTTGAGAGTCGTTGGTAATTTCCCCTTCAATCTTATGCCCTTCCGGCACCCAGGCCTCGTAGACAGAGATGTTTCCACTGTTCGGGTCAACCTTCTTGAAGCGGGTCCTCCTCATTGGCGCAGACCCATTCTCAGCGCCATTGGCACCGGCGGTTGTAGCACCATATAATGACGGCAAGCCCGGTCGTCTCTTAGCAAGAAATTCGACCTCTGAGTTCTCCAAGTGCCTGGGGACCGTGCTCCACTTGCGCGTAACAAAGCTACGCTCCGTAGTCTGCAAGGCTGGCTGTTCTTCCACATCTGTAACCTCCTTTTCTTCATCCTCTGCATCTTTTGTGGCTTTGCGAATATATATGCACCCTGCACGGGCCGCACGGAGGAGCGCTCTACTCATCGGGGTTAATAGATGGCTGTCTTTGGGCATTGGGTGTTCTGGAATCGTTTGCTTTCCGCCAGGGCCTTCTACAAATGATTCCTGTCCGTCCAGCTTGGGGGTTTGGGAGACGGTCTGTAGCTGGCGCGTCCATCGTCGAACCGGAAGTCCTTCGAAGACATCGTGGTCGATCTGGCCGGTTCTAGTGCGGTTGGCGCCATCGCCGAATTGACGACCGGAGCGTGAAGATCTGAACTATGGAGTTGTCAGTACAGTGGTCATCCCTGGTATATGGTCTCCGCTAATGTTGCATATGACGAAGATTCGGGTAGCCGATAGCGATGTCACCGCGGAGAAACCTACAGTAGGTGGCATGATGAACAACGGTTTTGCGATCTTCCCTCCGCAACGCGATAAAGAAGAAACGTGCCAAACACCCCAGTATCGCTAGCTATGCGAATGAAGCAAAGAGGCGGAGCTAATGAAAGAGATCGTTGGCTAATGAGCCCAACTGGGAAGGGTTGTCGGGGTCTCTGTCGCGATGCGATGGAGTCGCGGGAAAGGGAACGATATCATCACGTGACACAAACTACAATAGACTCACATTGGCAACACCTCTACATTATTATCTGCATGACAAGCAGGATGAGAGAAGAATCGGCGTTCTGATGATAAGAGACTGCGCTACCTACAATGTAACTGTTCCATTAATAATACAAGAAACACCTCAAGTCTATTGGATCGATCACATCATCCTTGGTCCCCATCGGAATGGAAAATCAAGCCTCTTTCCGAACCTCCTGTGGTGTGTCAACCGCTTATTCATTCGTGATCCTTTGGTTCCAATTAATCCCAACTGTAGCGTATATTAGTGTGCCTGTAATACGAGAGCTTCACACTCATCTTACCCAGTATCCTTCTGACGAACAATATCCCCTTCTTTTCCAGTTTGCTTGCCCTGTAAGAGTTCGTGAGCTCCACGTCCGGCGGGCTACTGGTGATATCTCAATGAGCGCTACTAACCGTCTTCTGGCCTTCAACAACCAGCCTGTCCATTTGATAGAACTGACTGATGACGGTTTGCCTCTAAGATATGTGTCAGCGATTCCGGAGTACAAAGCCGCATCACAACATTCGGTAGGGTATCTGAACGCTGTCGCAAGAAAGATATCCATGACTGACCTTCATCATGCGCAGATTCTGTAAACCATCCTGGATCAACTCTTGTATCCTTCTATCCTCCGTCTCAAGTTGGTGTTCACGGAAAGCATCCCTCGTCCGCCGACGGGCGTACTCGCGGAAGTTGTAATTGGAGAACTGGGACGACTGACGGAGCAAGGAGCGAAACTATACCCAAAATCAATCGACAAGGTCAGTTCAACCCCGCCACGATAGGGGAATAGTTCTGGAGTACATACCAAGGATCGCACCTGGAAGGCAGTGTCCCGTTGTAATGCTGGTACAGACATGATGACTGGCTTGAAAGCGCTAAGAGTGGAGGGGAAGAAACCACAACAGTTAAGCTGTACGTATAGCGACAGTAGCGAGCACAGAAGCGAGGATCGCAAGCTCAATCGGATAGTGTTCGGTAGATCCTAAGACGTATTTGTCTTCGGCTTTAGCGCCTCAAGCCGCTAACCCGGAGGCTTAACACTCGGGGTTTTGGAAAGGGGATAAATTCGATTGTTGACCACAATACGATCAACCAGGAATTTATCAAGGCAACGATAACGAAATGATAATATCAATTCCAAGAAGCTATTCACAAGGTGTTGAGCACCATGAACACCGCAACCGGAGGTGGCGTTGAGAGGAAAGTCACACTTTCCGCGGGAAATGAAAGCCGGATAGCTCCTATTCAGGGCTTGGAGAGTACACTCGTACCACCAGACGAAGATGAGTAAATCAGGAGTCACTTCCTGATATGGGGGGTCGATAAACGGTAGAAGTGATGAATGACTTGTTCGCGGGAAATTCTTTTGGTTTTCCCGGAAGCGCGATGACGGAGTTATCGGACTCCTCGGCCGATCCCCATAAATTTGGAGAAGCGACTCGGAGATCATCTAAAGCTTCCCTCTTGCGTAATTGACAACCTCGCGTCGGTTCCTGTCAAGTCGGGCCCTTTCTGGTCCCTATTTCATCTTGTTCCCCCAATGGCGCAAATTCCCACTCCTCCTGCGTCTCGCCATGGTTCAGAATCACCCGAAACCGAGTACAAACAGCCTCCGGGAGTTGACTCCTCAGGCTTATTGCGGTCGCTGGACGCTCTTCTCGAACGGTATCTCCATCTCTTAGATCGTCATCAAAAATTACAAGCCGAACTTGCCACAACTCTATCTTCGGTACAACAACCTTGGAAACACAAGGCTCAACAAGGACAAATCGCTAATACCAGACTAGGGGTTTCTCTCACTCGCTCAAGCCAACTACACTTGCCCCCCAGGCCGGAGATATGGAGCAGACTACTACGATGAACGTATGAAAGCAACAAGAAGGGTGTAAGTTGGAGCTGTGCCTTGCGCGATTTGTGTCGGTTTTCAGGGCGTTCAACGCTAATGAACGAGGTGTCATCAGGGAACTAGAACTCCCTCCATCCTCGACCAAAGATGTCGAGGCATCCAGTGTGGGTGAATCGTCCGATGAATTTACCAAGCGTGGCGACTATAGTCGCATCTTTACTATAAAACAAGCTACAGGTGGTAGTGCAGAGGAACCCTCTGAGTGGATTGGAGGAGAGAGCCAATCTCACTCGAGTAATGCGTCCACGCTGGAATGTGAGGATCCTGAGAGGAAGCGTGACCCTAAGGCTGGGGATTCCACAACATCATCGGATAACCCTGGGGCGCAAGAGCCGGCAGAGACAAAGCCTAGATCTTCGGGGAAGAAGCCCCGTTCTTCCGACCCCATTAGATGGTACGGAATCTTGGTGCCACCTTTTCTCCGTAGTGCTCAAAAATCTTTCACGGAGGCTGTAGGGGGTCCCTTGCCTGAGCTGGCGAGTGTGATAGTCGAGATGCAGACTGTGGAAAAGGAAGTGAAACGTGTGCGCGAGAAGATAGACCAAGCATGATTGTTAATGCGTCGCATAATATATATATATAGTACTAATGTATGCATGTATGTATATGTATGTGTATATGTATAGACCCTGGACGCTTCAAGTAAGGAATGCAGAAAAAGTGCAATGCATTTGGTCTGGAACCAAGTTGAGTCAATGCAATTAGATAAGCCTACTTACTGTAGTAGTTAGTTAGGCAAATAACTATGGTTCAACCGCGTCAAATTTTGGTCCGGTATCGCCTAATATTTTTAGAAGTTGAACAAAGCGTCCGGTGGTCTACTAGTACTATATCCGGCGTTACTTAGAGACTGAGCATGTCCAAAAGATGGGTACTATAAGCTCGGCATGTGCGATCCTTTGTACGGAGTACTGTGTGGTCCTTCCTAGAAGCACAAGCCATGGGCAAGTGGAGAGGTGGGATCTGTGCAATCAATTCCTTTAATAGTGGCCTCGATATTTAATCTATCAATTACTATACTTAGGATAACTTCTCCGCAAGCTTTCAATGCCCAGAAATGGAGTTGGATATACAAATCATAAATAAATAAACGGTGCCATGTGCGTGGGAATTCTTCAGTAGCTCAATACCGTATCTTTAATACATACAGTACCTAAAGACTGATAGATTACTGTAACCATTGTTACTGTATCTCCAGATGGTTGTACCATCTCCATCCAACGCCTTCTGATTCTGCATCCTGCATGCAACTATCTAGTACTTAGCACTTCGAAGGTACTTTCTCATTGGCGCTTTTCAGTATCATCTTAGGTATTAGTGGCACCATGTGGTTGATGTCTTGGTGTCTCACTTTGACCCTTGCAGGACCCAAGCCGCTTTGACGAGTTAACGAACAAGCTAACGAATAGTCAGTCAATAGTTAAACTTCATGAACCGAAATGAAGACGAAGTTGATTCGGCTAAAAGTGTCCTCTTTTGTGAAACCCCATCGGAGATATTCTGGAAGCTGAGCTGGTTCTTTCATTTTACCTTTATACTACTCCGTACTCTTCTCACAATTGTCGATCGCTAGTACTTTTGTCCATTTCCAAGCTTTGGATCGATCAACGTCTTGACGGATCTCTCGGCGACTGCCGTTTGTCCCAGCCTTCGCTTCCCAAGCCCATTGGACCATGCACACGGGAGAGATGGTTTCATGTTGAAATCGCAAAGTGGCACCTTCTCCTCAACTTGAGACGTACCGTCGACCGCTAACGACCTTGGAGTCTCCACCGAGCCAATGGGGCTCGAGAACGGCCGGAGACCCAATAATCCAGTCACTTCGCTTCCAAAAGTTGATCTGATCCTAAAACTCGTTGAGCCAATCCGCGGTCCTCACCTAAGATACAACTCTAAACCTGATGTTGCAGCGATTTATGGAACTCCGTCAACAATCTGGCACCAAAATTCATCGCGAACAAAGAAACATCCAACAGGAAACGGGCTCGACGGGGGCCTGTCTTTCTTTTCGCCCTCGAAGGTGTTACACGCAGTATGGGGATTGTCATACATGAACAAGGACTGGCAGTTGCATATTGCCTGTTTGGTCAATTGATCCTTTGTCGCACTTGCGACGCTATCAAATGACCCTTTCGTGTCCGCTCCCACGCTACGTGCTCCACTTCATTTTGGCATGGACTGGGTCCCAAAACAATCCACGCCTCTCTCATCCTGTGCCCATGCATACTTTCGTAGCGCGGAAAAGCAAGCAACAACGCCTGATTTTGATTTAGATCCTCGGGGTACTGGAAAACCCTGATTCTTATTACTCATTCCTGCGACGTGCTTTCTTTCTCTATACGCATCTGGAGGCTGTTTCCTGTCTTCTCTACATCTTCCTCCTTCTGTCTTTTCTCAACAAGGGCTAGAGGCTCGTTGTGTTTTCTTTTCTTTTCGTGACCCCTGTTATTTCATCCGTAAGTCTACCAGCATCAACGCATGGGTTACTCCGTACTCGATGGGGCTAACACCTGTTTTTGCCTACGCCTTCAGGGGTTTTTTTTTAAACAGCCAAATGTTCCATTAAGATATCACACTGGTCTTGTTGGTTACAATGGCTTGTTAATTTCAGGACTTTGCTCTCCGTCATTCATTTCTTACTCTAGATGTTCTTCTAGTCATGGTACACTGCTCTCTCATATACAACCCTTACCATATTCCGAACTATGCCTTTGCTGACTTCGTATCATATTCACCGCAGCAACGGCATTGAGTGCCATTGCAATACTTCTATCAACACACTCTTTTTCTTTTATATCAAACTTGAGCACAGGCTCCTCAAGTACTATTCGCTTTTTGCGCATTTACAGCGTAGTCAACAGCCACCGCTGCAGGAAGCATTTGAAATCCATTTTTCAGAAACTATTCCGCCAACCTTTTATTTCACTCATTAAACTTGTCCTTGACTGGCGTGTCAAGCTGGCTTCCAACTATCACAAACAGACAGGAATATACTAACACCGCAACATCGGTGATCTCTTATGGTTTAACAAAGGCTGTATCATACGGGAACACATCGTGACTATTGTCAACTCCCCATTATTTGACCCTCGCAGCACACGCTTCTAAGCACAGCTCGGATCCTTACGCTAGGCTCAACTTGCATGATGGAAAGACAAGGATCTGTTCGACGGGCAAGGGAAATGCTGGAAGCTGGGAAACGTCACGAACCTCAGGCGGACGCAGGAGTGCCACCTCTCGGAAATGTCGCGCATATGGCACAATGGCCTTTACCAACCGGGAACTCGCAGACGGACATGGTCGATTCGCACGTAAGACATATCACTCCCCGGGGGCCCCCACCTCAGCGGCCCCCACGGCCCGACATGCCATCCCCATCAGTGTATTCAGAGAGAAGCGTCCCAGATGTGGCACCGAGCCCTCTACACATCAAACGACCAGTCCCATCGTTCTCACAGCCATTATCACATTCATCGCCTCCTCGGGTTAGTGTTGCAGCTTCAACCCCTCGCGTGTCTGTTGCGACGGAGGATCTCCTGAGGCACTCCACAGTTTCCTCGGCTGCCTCTATGGCATCGATCCCTGATTTCCCATTCCCCGCTCAACGTCTGCCAGCCGATCCCTCTCAGAGAAATGGATCAAATCTCGCCCCTCCTCCCCCTATAGGCCGGCAGGTCGTTAATCGCATCTCCTCTGTTTCACCTATTCCAGAGGAGCGATCCGACAGTAAAGGTTCATATGTATCGAACAGGGCGATCCCGTCATGGACCTCGGCAAAGGCTGAATCAGAGATCTTGGGGTCCTATCTTGATGGAGTCTCAGATGATGATGGAGAGACGAATCATGCTGTTAATGGGAACAGCTCTACCCTAGTGAGACAGGCAAGCATAGGAAAACGAGGTCAACCTTCGGTGTGTATGATCCGAAGGTCTACTGCCGAGTCACCTGTACAACCTCCAGAGGATCCTGCAAGAGCTAGACCTGCCGCCTCGGACGTCCCAAACCCGTCGTTCCCAAATGACATTTCGACTGGAAGGGCAAGGAGAGGCTCGTTTCTGACATCATCGTCTGATTCGTCTCACTTTGATTTGGACAAGGCCCCATTTGTATTGGATGTTGGCCAACAGCACCAGGAACATGTCAACTCTGAAGCTCTCGCAAAAGAGATTGAAGGGTTTCCGAGGGCCATACCAACGATGAGCGACAAAAGGCCAGGTGGCCGCAGACCACCTCCCCTGAATATGGGTGCCGTGCGTGACGCAGAGAAGCGAGGCAGTCTTACAAGTTTGCCTGACTTGATCCGGCGTGCGACAAAACTTGCAACAAATCTGGAGCATGGGAGAACGGCAAGCCGGAATGATCTTCTCGGTGGCGGACCGTCCAGATTCCCATTTGGTAAGCACTTCGTGTCCTGTAGTAAATCACTTCTACAAACTAACTTTATGTCCAGGCCACCAATATCGTGGATCGGGATCTATCAAAGATATTCTTGCCTCGTTTCCCCCACCAGCTGCTACGCCCGAGAACGGCCACTCGTCTTGGCCTTTTTTCTTCAGGCGATCAACATTGCATCAGTTGAATTCCCGAGATTCGGGACCTAGGGAGGTCCAGGAGAAAGAACAAAAACGGCCCCGTCGTTGCTGCGGAATGTCCCTTCGACTGTTCATTATTCTTTGTGTCGTGTTTCTCATCATTGTTCTCGTTGCTGTTCTCGTACCTATTTTCGTCGTCGCCGTACCGAAGCATAAGGCAGCCAATGCCAAGTCAGGGTGTGCGAAGACTGCGCCATGTGAGAACGGCGGTGTTAGTGTCTCGAGTGGTGATATCTGCTCTTGTGTCTGCGCGAATGGCTATACAGGTTCCCGGTGTACAATAGCCGGGGATGCCAGCTGTACCACGACCGAAATAAATGACGGCTCCGAATCCAGGAACGCCACGATGGGGAGCGAAATCCCGCGCTTGTTCGAAGACTCTCAGAGTAACTATAGCATTCCGCTAGATCCGCTCACCATTATGGCACTCTTCAGTCAAAACAATGTTTCCTGTACTACAGAGAACACACTGGTCTCATTTCGAACCGTGTCCGACAACAAAGCCCGGCGCTTTTTCCCCGTTGATCTGCCAGTCTCCCCCTTTCCGGAAGACCAAATTGGTGGATCGATACCTACCGCCACCCCAGAAAATGTCCCCACGCGGGCCCTCGCTGCTCGAGGCTCTACCTCAACCATGGACGGCATCATATTTGATGGTTCAGAACCAACAGAGGTCCACGGACCGCCGACAAGCGCAACACCATCAACAACTAAGGAGAGTTCCGTAGTTTCTTCGACCACCACAGCCACACCCACACCAACTGCCACAGTCTCCACGGAGGTTCTGGATTTCTCCCGAATCGCCGTGCTCTACATCTTGGAGAAGACTGGTACGCTTGATGCGGCCATGCTCTCGGAGAAGAAGATTGAAACATACCTCACTGGTCCATACCCTAGCTCGAAGGACAAATACACTATCGATCTCGCCAACTCGGGTGTCAAAGGAAACTACACCTTGAACTTTGAACGATTTCAGATCACGTCACCAAGCGGGGATGTTGTGGGTGGAAAGTAGTGCGGTGCACATGGGTGCTCAATATTCTGCTATAATGTATTTATTTCATTTATATACCAGCTTGGGTCGTTTCTTTTTGTCATGCTAAAAGTAGCTATAACCGGAGCTTCTTTTCATTTTGTCTTGATTTTCATTAAATGAGGTATATTGTTGTCTTTTGTCGATATCTTTTTGTGCAGTGCAATATTCCCTTTTTTTTTTTTTCTTGGTCTACTTTGTGATTTTTGCTGGGTGCATGATATCCTTCCTGCCTTGTTTATCTCCGTTTGGCCTGTATTAGAGAGCAAGTCGGTTATCCTAGCTAGGTATATATCCTCATTATATGCTGTGAAAGGCTGAACATGAATCTTTGTCTCCTACTACACTCCGAATCTATCTTGACTACTAATCCGTCTTCCATCCTGTACTTTGGTTGACATTTGCACACTGCTTCGGCCGCTGGAAGCAAGCAAACCTGGTCAACGACGCATCAGACGTGGAATAAAATATCACCTGGAGCTCTGTACCAAGTAATTGATATAATCACAAGCAAAGCAGAACATTACACGAGAAGAGAAAGCGGCGTACGTTAAATGTTCTTCAGCAACAAGCAGCATTTTTGGATTCCACACAAGCATGTACTCTAAGACTTACACATCGATAGTTACAACGACATGGCATCGGAGAGGGTACACAGAGAAGTAAATACATTATATGACATTAAACTAGACACACCCTGCCTATTATACCTTGTATTATCCTTTCAAATCAGCAGGCATACCCCAGCATATGGGATATGCCAAGGAGTAAAGCCATGGATCCACAGAACCACGACAATAGTATCAGTCAAGACCCGTCTAAAGGATAGCAGCGCCGACAATGAGTCCGGCAGCAGCGTAGAAGCCCGGGGTCAAGTGAGAAGCTGCACCAGTATGAAGCGGAGGAGAGGTGGGCGACACGGCCGGCGTCGATGACGAGGGAGACGCCGCACTCGAACTGGGAGGAATGACGCTCCGGGAGGACGAGGAGCTCGAGCTAGGTGTTGGGGTGGAGGTCGGGGTCACGACCTCGCTGGACGTCAAAGTGTGGGTGGAGGTGCTTGTGGACG
Organism: Aspergillus pseudonomiae; assembly: GCF_009193645.1. NCBI lineage: Eukaryota > Fungi > Ascomycota > Eurotiomycetes > Eurotiales > Aspergillaceae > Aspergillus > Aspergillus pseudonomiae. Next base: position 124,717 of record NW_022476027.1, on the reverse strand, counting down.
TCAACGTATTGGTCAGAGTGTTGGTAATGGAGATAGTCGATCCGGGGCGAGTGGAAACGCCTCCTCCACCCGTACAGGTCTCTCCATTAGGGCAGCAACCGATACCGTCGCAATAGGAGCCCAGGGGGCAGCCACCGAGGTTATTGGGGCAGCAGGTATAGGAGAGAGGAATGCAGCCATCTCCACAGGCCTTTTCGCCTTGATAGGAGCAAGGAAGCTCAACTACCTGACGGGCAACCAGGGCTGGCGTGCGATCCGCCGCGAGGGCGGTGGTTGCCAAGAGGGCAGCTAGGGTGAGGAACTTCTGCATTCTGTTGGGTGGTTGGAAACGACTGATGGTGTTGAAAGTGGATAGTGTAGATTCAGCGAGCGACGGAGGTTTGTAAAGATAGAAAAACACCAGCATTGACTGTCAGGGGAGGAGACACATACTTATATGTGCATCATGGCTCACAGATCATGTATACGATGCGATGTGCTGGATAGCCTGGGCCCTGGCTTCATGATCAGCAAATACGAGGTAATTAAACACTCCCGCCATTCATACTTGTCTTCATTGCAGGTACTAACTTTGGGTACACGATGTACTGGACTCAACAGGGCATTGGAAGCCTGTATACTCACCTCGTCGGAGGTCTAAATTGGGGCTAATGCCATGAATACGAAGTTGCCGTCTTGGAAGCGCGCAGGCGCCTCATTTGATTGGCGTGATACGCATGAGTGCCCTGATATCCGGTAGTTTACTTCAACTGTAAGGGTCAATGTGCGATGATCTTTTCGTGTTATGATGCCTCTCTAAATTTAGTTGGTTCCTTACGCACTGACCCATTGGACATATACGTACGTAGCTGGATGCGACCAAGCCGGAGAACATGATCATAATCTCTCCGAAGGGAAATATCCTTGCGGCCATGTTAACTTTTGGCATCAAGAACTGAGAATTGTGAGATCGATGTCTTCATTTCCTCTTGAGAATGAGAAATCCTCAATTTGAAATCGGCGATGTATCCATTCCAAAATGCCTAGAATGATAAATAGACAGGAGGCCAGACTAAAACCCTAAAGTTACTCCACATAATCTTAATAAATCCTCGTGTTCATAGGTGGAGTAACAATTGAAATGACCTCTCTCTCTCCTTCGCAGAGCCTCCCTGCCCCCTCACTAGACACAAGTACCGAATAAGAAATTCCATACCTGGCAATCACTGGGCACAATTGATTCTGTGTGTTGCAAAGGATGGAGCCCTATGTCATATTGGTTTGAATTGAAACACACCACCCTATAGCGTCCTCCTGTATGGGTAGTAGCATGTGTCCTTTAGCCAGTATCGAGATGAGGACTCGAACGGGCGGTATACTTCATGTTAAAGAAAGACACTGGAACGTACTGAGTATTTCCTATTGGCCTCTTGCGAAGACCGTATACCTACGATACTGTCGGTTTTTGGAGTGTTTCCCAGAAACATACCGTGAATCTCATCTTTGCTATCCTGGGCCTAAAAGATCAAGTTTACCATATACATCCATAAGCAAATTGATCCGGTTATTGCCCAGCCATTCTTCGGGTATATACCAGTAACGTTTCTCCCCCAGCCACACGACTATATCAAATGATGAGCCCAACACCATAGTATTGGTAAAGCTTCTATGACAAGATGAAGTGGTGTTCTATTCTTTACGACACCATCGTATGAATACTGGCGGACAGGGTTCGGGAATACGGAGACGGGACATGCTACTTTCGAATCCAAGTTGCTCAGCCCTACCAACCTGGTAAAAGACACAGAAATTGGTTAGGTTAATTTTATTGTTCAGGTGCTAGCAACTTCTCCCGTTTTTTCCCGACTTCGCCTTCCGATTGGTCGCTCAAAACTGACGCCACGTGACCGCGTCGACATAGTATATACGATCTAGCTTTAGAGCTATAAAACTGCTTAAGCTGCTTGAACTATTCCAACTACCTGGATAAATTGAATAAATTATAGTATATTCTCAGCTTTTTAAAAACCTGTGCTCCACTCGTCTTGGGTAGTGGTCCTTGATCCACTGGCCTACCGGTATATAGTTACCTGTACTCGAAAGGGCTCAAGTTTCCTCAAATCCGTAATAGTAGATTTATGTGTATGACAGCTTTCTCAGCTCATCCTGATTTAGAAGCTGGCATGAACCATACCGGTTGAAATCCTTAGCGATTCGAAGACATGTAAGAGCTTTGAATGTTACTTTTGAAATTCCCTAGATGATTCGTTGTAGACAGCGATAACAGGGGTGGGAATTAGACATGTTCCAGCTTTTCAGGGTCCCATATGGTGGGCGGCAATGCCTAGATTGATACTTCGGCACCCCATGTTTATTTTTATGTCTACCCAGCGCCAAAATTTACATGCAGCCAGTGAAAGGACCTTGAATTATTATAGCCGCCAGTATGATCTTTAAGTCATATCCCCGGTTCTCGGGGGAATCGTCGATCCTATCATGCCCATGCTCTAAGCGCTGATAATGATAATCATAGATATGGCACATCCGGCGCTTCAATACAAATAGCAGACACTCTCAGCGTCTCTGTATGCTACCACAGCATTCTGTTTATAGATGTCAATTCTATTCTTTCCTAGTTTTTCTGCATTCCCAGATGAATAGTTCAACTCAGGCACGGCGACTGCCGAACGAACATCTCAGTGAAGACACCCGCGCGAACAGCATACGAAGATCAGCCTCCCCATCGCCATCAGATAGGACTCTGGCAGACAGGAGCCCTTCATCTTATCATCCTCCAGTATCATCTTCTAAGAAGACAAGTACTAATCCACCAAGATCCCTATCAAGCAAGGCAAACGACTATTGGATCTTAGAGATAGCCTCATGCTGCGGTAGCGCTGGTGCTTTGGTGGGAATCATTGTATTCTTGAACGCATATAATGGCAAGCCTTCTCCAGACTGGCCATACGGCATAACAGTAAACTCGATACTGTCATGGCTTGTGCAGATCTTTACCGCACTTCTGTTGGAACCTGTCGCTGCTTGTCTCGGCCAAGCTCGCTGGAATAACCTGAGCAGTACTGGCTGTCATCTTTCAGATATCAGTCTATACGATTTTGCTAGTAGAGGCGCCTTTGGTTGCATCTCATTGATCTGGCATTCCAGATTTAGGTTTGTCGTTGCTATTTATGGTATGAAAGCCATCAATGTCTGCTAAGAATTCATGTCGATTTAGGGCTTCGGCTTGCATGGGTGCGCTTGTTACTATACTGGCAATAGGTACAGGTCCTTTTGTTCAGCAGATGGTGACTGTCGAAAATCGCATTGCCTTTAGTGCTGAGCCTGCCACTGTACCCCGTTCTCTAGGAATCATTGGGTACCAGGATAGATCTCAGATCCTTCCACAAGAGCTTCTTGCTGCATTATATAGTGCCATTCTTGGAGGCACGACAAATGACAACGGTAACCTGACGCAATTATCGATTGCTCCTGATTGCCCGACCGGAGAATGCGAAATTAGTCCTTTCAGGTCGTTGGCTGCTTGTTCAACCTGCACTGATTTAACAGACTCAATCAGCACGAGCTGTATTGATGATTGGTGCCAAGACAACCTCACCTTCTGCCAGCATTCACTCCCTAGTGGTTTGACGCTCAACGTGAGTGAGTATAATGGCATCACTGGAGACGTGGCAAGTGAGATCTCCTCGCATGTTGGATACTTCGCTCCGCCGATAATTGCGAATTTTACCTCAATTTCTATTGCGTCTGGAACCAACTTAACAAATGCGACAGCTCACCATTGTCTTGTGTACTGGTGTGTGAAAACATATACAGCGGGCATGCATAACAACAAACCATGGGAGAAATTGGTCGATACCTGGCAACACCTTGAAATGCCCCTAGGATTTGGACCAAATTTTACGTTCCATGTCCCTTCACAAGGTAATCTGACGAGCGCCAAGGTTTGGGTTGGCATCCCCTTTATAAAGGCATGGATGTACTCAAAACTAAATATAAGCCCCTCTCTAAGTTGTAACAAAGTTGAGACACCATACGACGAGTTCAGATACCCCATGATTCGCTATGGTTCACCAGAATTCTCTGAGAAACTCGCCTTTGGAATCACAACGGGGGTGCGTCTCTATAATAACACCCCTGCAAATGGCACGGCATGGAAGATGGAGACCCAAATACATGTCCGATGGGCATGGGCTACTCTCCCAGCTTTGCTGGTAGTTTCAACAACTGTATTCCTTGGCATGACTGCACTTCAGACAAAAAGTGGTGGGTTTGATGTCTGGAAATCGTCGCCTACGCCTCTGGTTTGTGCCACACTAGACCAGCGAGCCCGAGACTTGGTATGTTCAACAGGAGGTCCTATGGAAATGGAGCAGTCGACTAGCCAGATAAGGGTGAAATTTCAAAAGGAAGGGTTTGAGGGTGGTGGTAGTTGGCAACTAGGAATGATGTGATTTCTACATGTGTATCACAGTCTACTCATCGGCTCCTTGTATTGCATGACTGGAATCACGCGGAGCTACCATAGCCTGTGTGCAATGTAACTTGCAGTGACATAAGCAGTCAACGAACGCTCCCCGCAAATAGTAAGAAACATCCATTTTAGAACTCGATGCTTAGAACAGTGATTGATGCTACCTACAGGATGTCCGTGGTTTTTCCGAAGCTTGGTTGGTTTTCTTGCTTTCAAGATTAATCTCCAAGCAATTTAATGAAGTCTGCCATGCATTTATTTCCCACTCTATTTGACGATCATACAAGTGAAGATGTGATGTATAATAACATCTTGTCTGGCTAGTCGAACCTGGACTTGATGATTTGATAGCCATTGGGTTTGATTGGAAGATTTACCAGCTTAGTACATCATCTCAAGCGTACCCTGAATTTAGATAGTATGTCGAGTTGCCCAGTGGAGTGTTATTACCCTATAAATTGGGTATAGCGCATGGTTTTGATTACCTGTCGATGAATCAGAAAGTGTCTATAAGATCGACAACGCTTCATCTGTTGGGGACGGGAATGCATTTTTCCTTAACGAGCACCAAGGGGTAAAAGAACCTAGAAATAACACTAAATTATTGATATTTTATGTGGGGATTTTACTATGCGAAACATACACGTAGCAGTAATCGTTGCTAGGGGTCTTTCTCAGACCTTAGGAAGGGAAAAAGATCAGTATAGCAAAAACCACGAATTGAAAGTTTACGCTCAAACTAATATAACCCAGTGGGACATATATTATCTTGAGGTACTAACAAGAGCTTGGTCTTCTCAGGATAATGCGTGAAGATGCAGTCGTGTTGTCGCCTTCGCTCATTGGTGACTTGTGACTAGTCGACTCTTGGAGTATAGAAACCGTTACTACCTAAGAGTCATCCTATTCGACTACCTAAAAATGTCCGGGTGGCTTGAGAAGATAATTTATAGTGCCATTGGTGGTTGACAGCAAAATAGAGTTCCCAGTAGGCCTTGGGTGGTAAAATGGTCTCGCTGATGTCCTTTGTATTAGATCGTAGAGCATTTAATTGGAGAAAACCTCGATATACACAAGTGAAGTATACTGGACGGCAGTTATAGATGCTCGGTAGCTCCTCCAAGATGATTTTGTATGTAGCCTACGACTTGGTGATAAGAGCTTTATTGATGTTCACTTGTACGCTGAGAGCCTCATCAAGTCCCTTTATCCGCTAGGACGGTCGGTGCTGGCAAAATTGCACGCCCTCTTAATGCTCCTATACTCATCCTTTGCTCTAATATCTAAAGATGGAAGACTTAGGCTGATGTTTCCTTCAGATCAATATCTAGTGCATTGCGGAAGTCTTTTATTGCCTTCTGTAATTGTATATGGCGTGTAAATACTTTAAATTTGGTAAGCTATCTTAGAGGCTGCTTGTCGCGTCTACTGAAAGGCAGTTAGTATAGGAGATGCTCAAAATCGGGGATCATTATAGACAACACTGTTCGAATGACGTCACTTTTAATTACCCCGCTTTTGCGTTGTTTTACATGTATTCATTCCACTGTTCCAGATGCTTTTGATAGCCATCCAACGCCCGCACAGCAGCCTCTCGTGATGTCGATCACCCATATTGTTCTCTTCCAGTTTCAAGCGGGCATTAGCCCTGAAATTATCAAAGATGTATGTTCAGAATACCCTGTTAGTTCTGACAGATTTAAAGAGGCCATGGTTGTATGCATATCAGGATGGTGATATAGATACTAACTACGACTTCAATCAGGTTTGCAGTCGAATGTTGGCCCTAAAAGATAACTGCCTTCACCCTTCGTCCAACAAACCCTACATCAAGACGTCATTTGGTGGCATAGATAATTCTCCTGAGGGTATCCAGGTATGTTACCCATGTGTATTCTATAAATGGCCTACATTGATACATGGTTCTGAATCACTTACTATTCTCCTCGCCGAGGATAGCATGGCATCACACATGCCTTTGTAGTGGAGTTTACGAGTGCCGCAGACCGAGACTACTATGTCAAGGAGGATCCTATTCATCAAGAATTCGTTAAGAGCCTTGCTGGGGTTATTGAGAAGGCACAGGCCATTGACTTCACCCCAGGGGTATTCTGAAAAGAAGTAACTGAAGCCGAGGGTTACTTGAATGGATCCACTCAGCATCTGAGCTTGTAAATAGGTATTACCATTAGCTTTAGATGCCTTTCATGCTGTCATCTTTATCGATAGAGAACCAAAGGCACAAATGGAGCTGTTCGGTCTTTAATGTATCTAGTACATATTAGCATATCTGGCAAGTGGCAGCTAGCATTAGGGCCGTTGCATCTTAAAAATACGAACAGCCGTGATAGTGTAGAAGGACAAGGCCGGCATATTATAAAGGGGAGGAATAGAAAAAAAACATTCAAAGACGACAGTCTCCCTACTACGCAGAGAGTAAGTAAGTAAAGTTGAGGCTAGGTTTAGTTAGATGTGAGAATATTCTCGAGTAAGATTCGTTTTCTTAGAGAATAAAAAAAACATACAACAGGAGGGATTCGCTGGTGGTCACCCACCCAACTACTAACCTCCCGGCGTGTGGCTTAAGTACGGCTGAGCGGACGGGAAGCCCTGTTCTCCACACCCTGTGGTCGTATGTACTTGAAAGGGAGACAAGAATAATCAAGTACCACTATAAATATTATCGGAAAAGCTACTATGCTCCCCACGTTTTACTTCTCCTCTGCCGTTCTTCATACCGCGTAGCCAGCACTGCGTCCGGCTTGGAACAAACGATTCCGTGGGGTCACTGGATTAATCCATCACGGTCTCCAGGCATATAATCGCACTTCAAGGTTGCCCGATGGTGTTGTCCTGACGCGTCGCCGTACACATTCGTTGTTTGACCCTGTCATCAAAGTTGACAATATCAGTCACCAGGACAGGGAATGGACCATTTATACGCACAATGAGTCGCTTTCTCACGCCATCCAAGGTTGCATTGCTATGTCTGATCTCCATCTACACGGAAGGGGTCATCCCCAATTCATCTGCTGTCCATGTTCTCTCATTCTTGGTCGCGTCTTTAAGTCCACTGGAAACTGACCCAAGCGCCTCCCCCAAGCACTGGGAGGCACAATACTCAGCATCCATAACTGACCTCGAAGGAGCTTTGTCTACACATACATCTTCAATCCCTGGACGCTCAATCTGGGATTTGTTTCTCAAAAAAGTTTGGTCTATTGATTCATGCGATGCACTGGAAGTATTCTTCTCTAATGTGTTAGATCTGTTGGTCAAATCTCGGGAGGAGCAGATTCGCGATAGGGATAACGGCCTGGCTCCGGAGCTGGGATGTATGCGTCTTTCCCGGTGTTCACCGCTGGGTGCATTTGTGAGGCGAGCCCAGCTCGAGTTTACAAGACTGCAGTTCCATGACTCGGTCAAGCTCTGGAAGGGCTTTGTCAAGTATCGCCTCCCCACATACCTCGCTTGGGCCAGACGGAATCCGTCTGGCGAGCAGGCCATGGTTGATATCAACTTACTTGAGCTTGGCTTGGACACCGGTAGTCAACTTGCTCAGGTGGCGTATGGTAATATCGAGGACGACTTGAAGGAGGATAGCCATGTCAGTACGAAAGATGTAGAGCGCTTGCTGGAATTTCAAATAGGCGAGTTGCAAAGTATGCGATCCCTTTTTGCCAATGATAGTCGTTTCTAACGATTCCAGGAATGGGAGGAAGAGTGCCAGATGGCATGAAAGCATGCCTGGAACGCATCATTACATCTGGAGTGACACTGCCAAATTTAATACACTACTTAAGGTGAGAGAACTACATCATGCTCAACGGTCATGGGTACTAATTGTCTAGATTCTTGGACGCTTGGAGGGCTGGCGATTACCCATCATCCTTTGACAACCTCCATCGTTACTTCGACTATACAATGCACAGTAGAGACCGGAGCTCATATCAGTACGCGTTGCTAAATCTTGCTATCCTCCAAGCGGACTTCGGCTGTTATGGAGAGGCCGTATCCGCGATGCAAGAGGCAGTCTCGATTGCCCGAGAATCTCACGATATGAACTGCCTAAACTTCTGCATGAGCTGGCTATACCACTTTGGAAAAGCTTTCCCAGAGCAGATGAAGGACGTTCAAAATACGGGCATGCTTGGGAATGAGAAAGAAGGCCTAGCCTTTCTCAAGGCCAAAGCAAAGGAGACAGAAATGTGGAGTCTCTTGAGTACAACGCTACTGAGTGAAGCTAAACTCGAACTGCAAAATGTATGTTCTTTCTCTCTCTATCTCTCTCTTTGTGTGTTAGCTCCCCTGACTAGCCTTAGGGCGAGAGCCTTGCCTCTTCCATCGAGAACATAATCCGAGCATCGCACCTCAATGTAGCAAAAAACCTTATAAATTCAACCGGACCGCAGTTGTTATTACAAACTGCGCTTTATGCTAGGATCGGTACTACTGCTTCTGAAATGAAAGCATAATTCTTGCTAATGGTCAGCAGGTATCACACACCTGGCATGGTTGAGCAGTGAAACTTTCCAGGAGTGTTACGCAAGTAAAGCACCGTTTGAAGACTATCTGAAGAGTAACTTCCGTAGCTCACAATTGGTACGCAGATATCACCTGCATTTGTGACTGTCGTTGCTGACCCCCCGAAGCTCGCACAACAAGGTCGTTTCAAAGAGGCCTCGGTTCGTATGAATCACATAGGGCCTGACAAATTACGTTCATTGAAAGCAAGTCAATACTGGACATTCTTTTCCGGAGTGTTGCAGCTTAAACGAGAAATATATCGGTATGTTAGTCGACTTGATAACTGTCCTTCGTATCTCTAATATCCCTCAGCAATGACAAAACGGCAACAGAATATCTCCTCTCGCAGCTCCAAGCAATACAACTCCCGGATAATGATATAGCAGCCCTTCTGGGGTTTCTCCACGTTGAGTACTTAATCCGACAGGGCAACTACACCCGTGCATTGGAGATTGTCGAACGCACAGCCCAAACCATCCACCGAGATAACTTCGACGTCTACTGTCAAGTCAAGCTATTGTGTCTAAAGGCTTGTATACTTGAGAAGACCTCTCAGCCCCAACGTGGATTTTCCTTGGCAATGAGAGCTGCCAACATTGCCTACCGATCAAGACTGCTCCCTGGCCTTTGGGAAGCTATTTGCGCTCTGTCAGGAGTCCTTCTCAGCCTGAGGGAATTTGAAGCGGTCGCGGCAATGGTGGAGAGTATAATGCCTCAAATACTTGAGTCCAGCGACTGTGTCCTGGCAGCCCGGGCATACTCTCTTCTAGTGGATGCAAACATGGGCATTGCGGGGAAGGCCCGGAACCAGGGATCGGGACAAAACGTCGAGTACATGAACCGAGCGTTGGAATACCTAGATTGCGCTTACGACCAATATGAAAAGATCGGGGATATCAAAGGGCAGTGCGAGATGATGGCGAAAAAGGCTACACTTATGCACTTGACTGGTGATTTGGTTCTTGCGAATGATTATGCCGCGAAGTACCTAGATTTGCAGCGGCTCAATGGTACTGATAGGTGACGAAGTGCTAGTTTGGACGGCTCGGGGTTACCGCCGAGACGACCTGAAAACCCAAATGATACATGTCTTCGATTTCTGACAAGAACGACTAATTCAACACCTGCACTATGGCAAAACTCTTTAATTGTCAACAGCTCCCACCACTCTCCGTTCAATCTTCTGCTCCTTGCAGTAAATATACACTTCCTTCATCGTCGCAAGTTCCGAAAACCGCCGATTGAAGGCTGTAACAACGCCCGTCAAAGGTTTAGGTAGCCTTGTCCTTGTTGTGGTAGTTGACGCTGTCGTTCCAGCTATTCGATTGTTAGCACATGTTCGTAGAAGACATAGTTCTACCTGCGACGACAGAGCCTATCAAGAATTTGATACTCGAGGTAGTTCGCCACGATAAAAAGTGGATGAGAGGTATCTGAAACTTACAAGATGGTCTATACGGAGCATTTGAGTTAGCAGATAAATTTATATGGAACGGAAGGAGTTTACCTTGTCACCATCTCCAAAGGGGAAGTTCTTCACACGGATATTCTGGTATGGGTATTCCACACGCTCCTCAAGGGGAGGCATGTGCTCCCAGTGCTCCCAATGCTCTTCCCAGAGGTTGTAAGCATTGAGGGAGCCAAGGATGAGGCAAGGAATAACGGCGCTGGTATGGTAAGTATAGGTTGGTATGCGACCCGAGAGGGGCTTAAAATGATCAGGCAATACGCACTAGATAGAGAGCTTGCGCCAGAGATCTAAAGAGGCATTGTGTTAGTATTATGCAAATTCTCCCCACAGACATCAAGTTGAGCTTGGCAGCGAGCCAATTGAATGTACGCACCACTGGTGGAGGCAGCGTGGTGCTTGACAGCCGCTCTCTCACGGTTGAATTCGTTGTCGACCATCCAGGGAAGCTTGGAGTCGGTGCTGTTGAACCGGCGCTGAATGGCAGAGCGAACCGGAGCGGAACGCTGCTGCTGCGCAGAACGCTGAGCCAGACGAAGGATATTGCGTTGAGGGAACATGGTGGTTGCGGCCTGACAGGTCGAAGGTGGACGTCTTCTGCGTTTGAACAGACGGTGGGATTATACGGATGTCGGGCCTTCCGGTTGACGAGGTTTAGCGGCCCCGTGATTCGCTGTCGCTGTTAGTCAGCACCGCGTGATGTCACGATAGTATAAGTCACGTGCGATTCGGGTATAATGCCGAATATGTCTCATACCACTGGACGTCGTACATGTATGTCCGGTAGTACGACACAGCCCTTGCCTTGTCTCCGTACTTTAATTTGACTCATATCTATGGTGGTTACGCACATAGCTCCCTTTTGGAGTGCACGCTGAGTCTGCCGTGGACATGTTGATTCTAGACGACAACGGTCAGAATGGGGTTTCGCATTACTACGTGGAACGGTAAGCTTAAACTAGCTATGAAAGACCATACTAGTAATGTTTCAAGAAACTGATAATCATGAACAGTCAATGGAATCCGGTATCCTATAGTCTTCTCCGTATACTTACTACCTGCTTTGTACTGAGTCTTCTGTAGAAATCCTTTTGCCTATGAGCCATGGAGAGGCAAGCGGACTTTCGAGGTATGCATTCCCAGCATGCAAGAGTCTAGATGCGTAGGCTGAAATGCAGAAGGCCATGTTTGAGATCCTCGAGGCCGATATTGTTGTCCTTCAGGAAACCAAGATTCAGCGAAAAGATCTCCGAGATGATATGGTCCTGGTGCCTGGATGGGACTGCCACTTCAGTCTACCTAGGTTTAAAAAGGGTTCGTCTCTCCCCGGCCACATCCACTAACTGAATTCTTACACTACGCAGGTTACTCTGGCGTAGTTATATACACCCGCAATGCGACTTGTGCCCCAATCCGCGCGGAAGAGGGCCTTACTGGTGTACTTTGCCCGCCAAATTCGTCCGTCTCATTCCGGGATCTTCCTCATGACCAGCAGATTGGTGGCTACCCAACCATGGAGCAATTATCAACACTTGAGTTGGATGCAGTTACACTCGACTCGGAGGGCCGTTGTGTCATCCTCGAGTTTCCAGCATTTGTCCTATTTGGGTTATATTGCCCTGCTAATCGAGATGAAAGCCGCGACAGTTTCCGCCAGGGCTTTCTTGACTTAATGGATGCCCGGATTCGAAATCTCGTCGCCATGGGAAAACGGGTTTTTGTTACTGGCGACCTCAATATCTCAAGAGGTGAAATCGATGCAGCACACGCGTCCGAGGCCATTCGTAAAGGCACCATAACAGAAGATGAGTTTATATCCGCACCAGCCCGGCGCTTGTTCAACCAACTGTTGTATAATGGAAAGGTCATCGGGGAGCGAGATAAAGGGAGGGAGCAACCTGCTCTCTTTGATATTTGCAGGTCCTTCCACCCGAATCGCAGGGGCATGTATACTTGTTGGGAGCAGAAGATCAACGCTCGGCCTGGTAACTATGGCTCGAGGATAGACTATGTCTTGTGCAGCTTGAATATGCAAGATTGGTTCTGTGATTCAGGTATTCAAGAGGGGCTCATGGTATGTTGTCGTTCTAAGCTGTTGGGGGATACCAGGGCTGACCAAGGTACAGGGATCGGATCACTGTCCGGTATATGCCACCTTCAATGGCTCCGTGTGTTTAAATGGGCAACAGGTTAACATGCTTGATATCATGAACCCACCCGGAATGTTCGACAATGGTGAACGGCGACAGGATTACACGGCTAAACTTCTCTTGCCTACATCCGGGCGCTTAATACCGGAGTTTGACAAGCGAAGAAGTATCAAAGATATGTTCTCGCGAAAACCAAATAATACCTCGCAGAAACCGCCCATCACTTCAGTAAAGACCACAAGTGCGCCAACCCGTGACCAAGTACATGGAAATGATGCAATAGAGAACTCTCTTGGAGCCAATAACCCATCGCTCCCTATTGCTGACGGCAACCCAGCATCTAAAGGCATCGTTCGTAAACGGTCAGAGAAAAGCGACCCCCCACCCTCAGTCAAGCGTTCGAAATCTTTTCCCACTCAGACCAAAGCAACTTCTGTTTCTGCACAGAGAACTTTGAAGGGCTTCTTCAAGCCTAAAGATTCTATTAGTAGTCAAACAGGTGAAACAGAAACTCCGGATATGCCTCTGAAGGCTATGGAGCGTTCGCTTGACCCCCTTCCCATGTCTTCGACTATATCGCGGCCAGAGGAACAGAAGGATTTACAAAACATAAGCAGCAGTTCAGCCGCTCCAAGGAGCAACATGGACTCGTCCGGGTTAGCGGCATCCTCTGCGGGCCAGGACAGCGAAACAATCATTGACCCCATTGTCAGCAAGGAAGATTGGTCGAAACTCTTTGCAAAGAAACCAGTTCCAATGTGTGAAGGGCACCAGGAAGCATGCATTAGTCTGTCAACAAAAAAGCCCGGTATTAACTGTGGTCGGTCCTTTTGGATCTGCCCACGACCCTTGGGACCCAGTGGAAATAAAGAAAAAGGAACGCAGTGGCGATGTGCAACTTTTATCTGGGCTAGTGATTGGAACCGCTGACATAAGATTTCTTACTTCATGCGCTTTAATTTGATGCTTGGAGTTTTTGTATGATACCAATTCGGTTGTTTACTCGCTCTCATAAGATACAGTTACATTGGAGATACCATTTCCGGTGCTATGTGCCTGTGTTATATTAAGGACAATAGTGAAAGACTATTTCTGTATAAATATCAACTATCAAAGCGGAGCAGAGCACCACTAGTTGGAGTACAATGTGGGGAAGTGGCTAGATCTCTTTTGGTGTTTATTTGGTCCAGCAGTATCTGCGTATGTAGTGTCGAGGTTTGGTCGATATATTTGATTCATCTATTCTCGAATATCTGAATATTTAAACTGCAATAGCAAAATCATGCCGAGGGCTTGTCATGCTTTAAATAATCAACTCCATCCGTCCGAAAAGGATATCGTAGGACAAAACCGTTGTAAAATACACCAGGTTGATGAGAAAACAGTATGAACACAAGGTTAGGTATAAAATATGCAATATGTGTACAGAAAATGGAAATGTATGTTGAGAGTCATGGAAAATTAGCATAAGCGCAAACAGAGAAAATAAAGTGAGATAAAAAAGAGAATCAAGGGTAAAGGAAGTAATAGAAGGAAGAAATTTCAAATCATGTGTCATAATATGGTTCTTCAGTAGCAGTCAGCAATCAAATCCGAAAATTCGAAAGACTCTCCCACAGGTCTTTCTGTGAAGTTGAACTGTGGGAACAAAGTAGCGGCTGTCTTGCCACAGTCGCTCTGTACTTGCTGGAGAAAAGTATCGAAGGCCCCCGAGTCGAATTGCAGCCCGTAATCTCCAGGAAGCTCATCAGGGCTGAGCACGATGTCGATATCACCCAAATTATCTAAAGATGCATCCATAGGCATGTTATCCAACTGCATGCCGGAGTACATCGACGGCGTGGAACTATCAGAGGTATCATTTGTCAAGGCCGGTGACTTCTGTCGTTTGGTCGGCTTAGGGTACTGGCGGGACGAAGCTCGGCGCTTCTTTTCGGATGGCTTGCGGGGAGTATAATGGTAATCGGGATGGTCTTCTGCATGCTTTTTCTTAAGTTCTTCCGCCATATTGCGGAATTGCATTTTGACCTCTTCGGACTCGGCCTTCCATTGTTTTCCAAGGATAATTGCTGATGTCATTAGCTTGTTTGAAGTTGAGTAGAGATGGAAAGAAAACCTTACATATCTCGTTATTGGTGAAATCGGGATATGCTTCCTTGATTCTGGGATGGTGATGCTGACGATAAAGGATGAATGCATTTGGTGGCCGAGGGACTTTGATGAACTTCGCTGGTAGTGCGGATTTGCCATGTGTTCTACCAGATGTTTCGGTGATTTCCCTCTCCAAGTTCGAAATTCTGTCATGAGATGCGACGGATACAACAGAGCCCGAAAACGCAGGCGTGCGCATTACACGGAGAGCATTGATTGTCTCATCGACAAAAGCCACCACAGGAGCACCGATAAGAGCCCTAGCACCAAGTGTAAGCTTGTATTCTTAGAAAATCCGAGAACACTTCTTACCCGAGACGAGTCCTGATCTTGTCGACATTGCTTTGACCGATCATGTCCGTGACATTAATCGGCAAAAGCACCTCATTATTTGTGGACTCCAGGTGACGCAAAGCATCCTGCCAAAGCAGCTCTGTAAGCTTGTCCGTCGACTCCGCGGTCGTCTTCATGGCGATGGGTACTGTCGTCATTCTTGATTTCTGAAACGAAGGATAAGTTATTCAAGATGTGATGGGGACGCTAAGATCCAAAATCATCTCCTTGAGAAACTATTGTGGATAGCATTTAGAGTAAGCAGTAGCTGGTGCAAGGGGAGGTATCTTAGGACAGTGAACAGGTGGGATAATTCTAATGAAAAAGAAAGCAAGAGGACCGGTAGGACATGGCGAATTAGGTTGTGTTCCACCTCAGGGTGGGAGGCTGGCATGTTTCTTTGTCTATTTAGTCGTGGGTGGTGAATGCTGAAGTCACTTTGTGTTTGTCTCAGCTTACAGGGGCTCGCCTAATTTCATAGTCACCCAGGGAAACACAACACCTCATTCACCTTTCTTCAGTTATACTCTTGGAACCCATCATCACATTCATTTATCTGTCTCTCAAAGTTTATCCTTGTTTACAAGCTACCCACCAAATCACGAAACACCCACATCATCTAAGCATCCAGGACCACGAATCATATCTCATTCAACCATGGGCACTCTTTGCAAAGTCCTACTTAGACTCCTTGGAGCAATAGCTCATGATGCAAGCCTCTCTCCAGAGCAGAGGGAGCAGGCCATGTATATTGGTCTCTCATTCCTCTCCCACAAGAATGCTTGTCGACTCATGGCTCAGGTTTCTGGTCTGATGAAAGGAGAAGTATTTATTAGTCCTTGTTATCGAGTTATTGGGGTATCTGAACATACAAAGGCCCTTACCCATCGTCATGGCAAATATTTGCAGGCACTCATGACTGATTTTCGCATTGCCCCGACGATAGCAGACTTCGAAGGCCATCCTATCGAGCTCGTTAGCATCCTGGATCCTGCGGTAGAGAATTCCCTTCCTGGCGAAAAGCGATTCCAGCTTCACGAGGACCTTCTTTCTATGGAGAAAAAAGCAAATGAAGACCTCATTCGGTGCACCGAGGACTATGGTTACCACTACATTTTCCGGGCTGGTCTACAAGAATATTATATGACGTAAGGTCTAAGTTCTCTTGTATATTCAGTGATTGCTGACTTTCCTAGTAAGACTGTCGTTGAAAATATCAACTTCTGGAGACCAGACCCCCGTGGCAACGGCTACCGTGTTCATATTCAGAAGCTCTGCTATGAAGCGATAGAGACGCGCCTCCGCCTAAATGACGCAGAAAAACGAGCTCTGGTACAAGCTACAGATTGTAATGTGGAGGATGCATACAATTTTTGTAAGCACCCGGATATTGCTGTTGTTAAGCCTCTAACCATCTATTAGGGAACTGGTTGGAGAAGAATCGCGTCTCGTATAATGCAATGAAAGCTTGCATCTCGTTATTGGAGAGACTGAAATGTAGGAGTTCCTGAAAAATACATTTGAGAGGCATGCTAACAATACGAATACAAAAGAAATAAACGCTCCAAATATGTCCACATTATCCGATTAAGCATTCCAAAAACTCACCGTTCCTCTTGTTAAGCTATGCGTTAACTATCATACCGAGGAAGACGTCCCTAAGCTCATCCCGAATACGACAAAACGGTCTGAACCCTTGGCCTAAAATTCAGCATTTGCTTTAGCCTCCACATCGACGGCGCTTACAATCAGCCAGAGCTGTCCAAGGAACCGATGCTATTGAAGGTGGGTGCGGTCTTTGTTGTAGTGGCGAAGAAAGCCGCAATGCGACAAGCATTCGACGCATCCTCCGGTTCCTTCATTCATGGGCGACGCTTTTTTTTACTGCTCTCCCATAGGTCTTTGTTCATTTTCTTTCTCTTTCCCGGTTCGTACATATCCAGTCCACGATTGATATCCTTGCATGATCTTGATTTGATACCAGACACGACTTTCCTTGACTGCTCCGTTTTCCCCTGCATTGAACATTTTTCTTGTAATTTACTCCTTCACAGATTGTATTTTACCACTGATTTCTGAATTCTTCTTTTCTTATTCTGCTTTCTGTTTCTGTTTCTTTACATTACGTTGTTCATTAAGTTCCTAGCGAACGTCCGGGGAAACGAACACCGGAATTTGCTTGTTCGGGGGTTGATTAGGGTTTCACCCAGCAAACGCCGTTGACCGGCTTACTTGGTGCTCGCTTCGGATCGGGCCAATTGCATGTATTTAGATCACTAGATCACTGAACCAGATATATGTACACTTCAGACAAAAAAATAAAAGAGAAAGAGAAAGCCCCGAAGCGAGGAGTAGAATTTGGGTAGCATACAATGAAGAAAAGGTCCCCATTCGGTCTAGATTGTAGACAACACCAAGGGATCGAATCGGAAGGCACGGACAGATGGTGCAACACAAAGAAATCCAAATTTAAAAAAAGAACCAACTTAAGGTTTTCCACTAGGCCGTGGGCGGAACCCGCAGCCGAAGCGTCGGGTGGACGTCATTTGTCGTTTGCTTCTTCCTGTTGAAGTTTGTTCCATGGAGGAGACAACGGAAACAAAGAAATCGGATCGGTTGTTTTGACCCCGGCTCAATTTGCCAAGATGACTTTCCTCGAATGAAACCATATCAGTCAGCCATGAACTGGTGTTCCTTGGGTGTCATCCCGTGGCGGCGTTTGCATTTCTTTCTTGTCGGGGTCCATGTGCTACGCTTTTTCCTACAAGGGAAGGTGTAGGGCGGGGAAAGGAAACTTCAAGTGGATTGCTTCTACTGGTATATACTATCCAAAACCGACACAAGAAAAATGGCCTACAACGAAGGAGAATGGGTAAAAATTATAAAAAAAGGATTAAGACAAAGGGGGTCAAGGGGGTACGGAACGGTGCAACCCCGTGCCTCCCAACAAAGGATAAGCTTCGTCTGCGACAGCCACGCACAACATACATCCCCACTCTTGAATCTGTGTAGCCTCACTAGCACACCATATCCGCTTGACATCTTTGTCCAACGCGGGGCAAACCCCTCGGATATCCTGTCATTCAGTCCTCCTGGTACGAGATCTTGCGCATCTCTCCCAGACGTTGCCGCGCCTGGGCAAGGCTATTCTCCAGTTGGAGAATCTCAACCTGTAATCAACACCCGTCAGCATCCACACCGATCCGTGGAGGAAGGTAGAGAATTGGTCCCCCGGCGGAGGGTTAGAGAGAGGGGGGAAAGCAAGACGTACCTGTTGCTCCATTTCGCGCACCTTGAATTCGTGCGAGCTAAGCTTGGCGTAGTCAACCTTCTCCGAACCATCCTGGTTCCGCTCGGCAATGATTTCCTGTACCTGGCGGACCAGAGCCCGACATGCCGCGCCAACAGCTTTACTGGCTGCCTCTAAGCGATCTTGGGTCTTGCTCATGAACGACGCTTTGACGCGACTGGCCGCCACCAGCTGTGCCGTACTAGCGGCCACGTCGTTACTGGCCACGATCAGTTGTTCCGGCGAGTTACGACCAGAAATGACCCCGTCGGCCGTCTCGATAAGAGTGTTGGTGGAGGTAGCAACAGCCTTGGCGGCGGAGATTAGTCCCTCTGTCCAGCGGTTATTCTTCTTGTAGAACGCCGTCTTCGATGAGCTACCCCGGCCTTCGCGAACAATCTCCTGCTGGGACTCGGTGGCGGCCTTAATCAGCTCCGCAATTGCATTAGTAACTGCAATAGCTGCCTCCACAATCACGTCGTTGATACGTAACTCGTATGTCGAGAAGCCATCACGGGGCTTTTTCTTGAGCTTGGCCAATCGAGCGGCCGCGGCGTCGATAGCGTCGGCCGCCTTAGTCAGTTCCTGATCTACGAGGTCGCCCAGGTCGCCATTAGTACTGATCTTGGTACTCTTAGGCGCAAAAGTTTCGGCAAGTTTCGATAGTGACTGAAGGTCTCTTTGCACCTCAAGGTTATTGTTAATAACCACATCGGTCTTGTGATCAGCCTCCAACCCCTCGAGCCGGAAAGACTGGAGTCCACGGAAGAACCGCACCGTGGCCTGTGCGGACTTGCGGGCAGCATTGATCAATTGGTCTGCGCTCTTGTCGTCATTGGCGAACCGTGTCAATCCCTTTGTGTTACTAAGGACATCGGCAACCGAGCCGGAGAAGATAGAAACCGTCCGAATAATCTCTGCGTGGGTACTATTCGGGCCGTCGGCGATAAAGTTGTTGAACGCTGTAGAGAACTCGGTGGCGGATGCAGAGGCCTTCTCGATCTGAGACAGCACGTATGGTGGGGACGCATTCTGGTTACCGGCTTGCATACTGGAATCGAGCTCGTACAGGGCGTCATCCACCCGCTGCACACCAGCTTGGAGCACAGAGTCGATGATGTCGTTGATCTTGGCAACGGTGCTGTGCAAAACGGTGTCAATCTGCGAATCCAGCGCATTGTCGACATCGCCTTGGTTCTGGTAACAGTTAGCTCGCATCCTCCTGTCCCCGCTATTTACCCATTCAAGTACATACCATTTTCAGTTCCTCCAGTTCCATAAGAGCTTGTTCCATTCCGGACTTGTAGACCTCGATCTCCTCATCCTTCTCGCGGAGCATAGCATCATGGTCACCCTGGCGGTCTGCATTCCGAGAAGAGACATCTTCGAGAGCACGGTTCTTGTTCTATCTCTGGTCAATGCCTGGAATTCTGTTTCTTACCCTGCGACAAGACTTACTCTGAGGGCTTCTTCCAAATCGGCCATCTCCCGGTTGTACTTGGACAACAGGGTAGAGATCTCGGTGCCTTTCTGGCGTTCGGCATTCTCTGCCCGCTCGATTGCAAGGCGCAGCTCTCTCTTAACCTTCTCCAGCTCTTCCTTGTTATTTCCCGTCAAGCGATCCCGGTCGTGTAGCGCACGGTCCCGCTCCCGGATCATATCCGCTAGCTCTAAATTCTTCGTTTTGAGCTCTCTTTCGAGCTTCTCGCGCCGTTCGATCGCCTCCTGTGCGGACGCCGCCTTTAACTTCAGGCTCTTGGTTGTCTGCAAGAGGTCCAGGTGCTCCTGTCGGAGCTGAGAGTAAAGCTTCGCCAGCGCCTCATACTTGGACCGCCATGTGTTGACTTGCTCCTGGAGAGATCGAATTTGCTCATCTTTCGAGGCACTTTGCATATTCAAGTTCGAGGTCAATTGGTTCATCTGCTCTTCCAGGTCTTTCACACGACGATCGTATTGCTGCAGCATAAGCTGATCCCGTTCGTACTGGGCCCGCGCGTTCAAGTTCTCTTGCTCGAGCTCGGCCAGCCGACCCTGAGTCTGTGTTTGGTACTGGTCGCGTAGAAGTTGCTCCTGCGCAAGCCGTTGCTGCTCCGCCTGCAGACGTTGCTGTTCCTCAAAATCGTGTTGGGCTTGCTGTTGCGCGAGAATCTGCTGCCGCTGCTGTTCCTCCCATTGCTGCTGCAGGCGCCGCTGCTCCGCTTCAAATTCCTCTTGCTGGCGCTTGGCTTCTGTAGTCCAAAAGTCGTTAATGGGTTCGGGATCAGCGGGTGCGGCCTTTGGCGGCGGAGTGGGCTCCTGCTCGACTTCTTTTGCCGGTCGCCTGGGTAAAGCGGGGCGTTCATCATCGTCGGCAAGCAGGTTGGGTGGGTTTTGAGGAAGCTTAGGAATAGTGATAAGGCTGGTCAGATAGCGCAAGTTCGAGCACTCGTAGTAGAACCGCACAAGTCGGAAGTGCTGAGCGTCATAACGACCACGGAGAGGTTCCAGGGCCTCGGCGTCACCAGTGGCTATGCCAAAGTCAGCTTACCTAGACAGAAAGAGGGAAGGTAACGCCTACTCGTATGCATAGCTCTCAGCATGCTGGTAATGAATTTATAAATGCCGTAGCTCTCCTGCACCAGCGGCACTAGTGCAGAAATCCGACACTCGTTATTTGTACCTGATTGGAAATGCGAAAAGATCAATTTCTGGAACGCATCTATTTGGTCTTGCAAAGTCATGAGGTCCGAGATAGTTTCGTAACTAGATTACAGTCAGCGAGAGTAGGATTGAGAGTTATTGGGCGTGCTTACCCTTCATTCGGATCATTGATCGTCTTTAGACTGATGTACTCCTCATATTCAAACAGACCTGCCAAAGACTTAGTCATGGACTGGATGACTCGAAATTCGTTCCGTCAAATACCGTTAAATTCGGGATGATTCCGATGAAACGCCAACTTGGACTCCAGGAAGAAAACATATTCTCGGATAAGAGGACCATAGCCTATGCTCCTTGTCAACATCAACCAATTCGAGTGCGTCGTACAACCTGCAAGCTTTGCGTACCGCGAATGCCATCGCCTCCTACACCGCGCATCAAACTGTCGATCCAATTGGCGTGCTGCTGCGCCTCCCGAATCACGATGGGATGTCCCTCTTGCAGAACCTTATGTATCGTTATGAGGGCTTTGAACGTCTGTACCTCGTCTGCAAGGACCGGTTGACTGGATGCATCGAGAGCGGTCAGGGGTGATATAAAGTACAAAGTCGTGACTGAGAAACATACACTTTCATGCCAGCCCAGAAGGCGGCAGAGGATTTGTGGTCCCATGTATACACAATGCAGCTCCGGACATGTTTCCCTAGTGGAACGGATCAGTGGAGGTAAGGTGACAGCATGAGCGCGCGGATAAAACTGAATAGAGACAGGACGATAAGGGAGGGCAATCCATACGTTTCGGAGCGGTCTCCTCTGTTATAGCGCTCAGGTCAGTCACAGGAACCAGGGACCAAAGTGGGAGAGATACTTTGGGCATGAACTTACCGATGCTGGTAGCTTTGCGAATGTTAATCGCCAAATCTGCCTCCGTGCTAGCGATTCAGATCAGTTAGTTATCGTAGAGCTGCAAGTCCCGTTGCCAAGCGTCCCAAAACACCTACCGACTCATTGTGACGAGCTGCAGACCTGTCGATTGTCGGGGGATCAGGGGAGCGGACAACTAGGTGCGGCGGGAGCCGGTGGGCCCGAGTCCGAACAGCGCAATTCGATTGTGCTCTGAGGGGGCGGGGGAAACTTGCGTGGACCGACAACGAAGGGCGATTGAAAGGCCAGTGGAATTACAAAAGAGAAGGAGGTGGATGATAATAACACGGAGTGTAGAGGAGGGTTTAAAAGCATCTGTCGAGGAGCATAAATGACGTTTGGCGGGAAAGCTGACGCCTGCAGTTCATCGCGTGTCTTGGCGCGGCTTCGTCACCTCCTGAGTTCCCTCCCCCTCTGATTGGACGTATATATAGATACACTTGCAGTATCCTACGACGCTCGCCCTTTGCCACTACAGGATCTACTTCAATGCCTAGCATATTGCTCTAGGCAGCCCTTTTTTTTAATCAGGAAAAGGGAGTGAAAAAAATAGAGGTGCAAGACAGCCATGTATTCACCCATATGTCCATCCCCAGG
Organism: Aspergillus pseudonomiae; assembly: GCF_009193645.1. Taxonomy (NCBI): domain Eukaryota; kingdom Fungi; phylum Ascomycota; class Eurotiomycetes; order Eurotiales; family Aspergillaceae; genus Aspergillus; species Aspergillus pseudonomiae. The sequence goes on along the minus strand of NW_022476027.1, from coordinate 102,167 downwards.
ACCATCACTCTAAGTTAACACCGGACTATGATAGAATCGCAAGTTGATCATCGCTCCTTGAACACCATCTGATAATGCCGATCAGATCATATAACTGGCCAGAGGGTATACATAGGATAAACGGCCATGTCGCAACGCGAAGAAGAAGAGGAAGCGAAAGAGAAAAAAAAAGAGCATAGGACCCACACTAGCAAGTTGGGCAAGGAAATTGATCATCATAAGTTGAAACCGTCCGCATCAATGCCGGACAGCGTCCAGTTATAATCACATCGCCCTTCACGGAATAATGCCGTCGGTTGCTGATAAGATTGCCATTCCGTGTTTGTCAGCCTCGGTGCCCTCGACCAGGGAGGATCGGTCATGTCCATTTGCTTTCTCCCAAAGATCACTAGACCTTTTCGTAACCACATTGGACGGGGGTGAGTCCCGCTGTGTACTGGGCCCCGGCAAAGCTTTGTCCGGGGCGACATCAACGACCGGACTACTTGGGCCTGAGTCGTAAGGGGCTTCGACAACCAGTAGCTCATCCGGAAGATTCTCCGAGTCCCCTGAGCTGAAGATAGGCTTTCTTCTGGGCAGAGGTGGTTTTGAGACACGCCTCTTGTCGTCTCCTTTGGGCTGCAGCTCAGGAGACGCATTATGCGGGACAGGTTTCCGTTTGGTTACAGGAACAGTGTTCCTCTTGAAAGCAAACGATTCGGGGCGTGGCAATGGGGTTCCTGGGGGCGGAAGAGGATGTCCTCGGCCTATCGGCTCCTCTGGTGTACCTGCAGGTCGGGACGACTCGTGAGTAACGGTATGCTCCCCCTTTCCGAACATATTCCAGCCCCATCTCTTCGCAACAGAAGTTGCTGTGCCCAATGAGAGAGAGACCTGAGACTTTTCCGCAGTAGTGGAAGAAGTCACTGAGCGTGCCAGAGTTTCGAGTGTGCTTCGTCTGGGTTTGTTGCCATTCAGTGAGGCGGTGGAACTGGCAGCCATACTTCGAAGAGACGAACTACTCGTTTTATGAACAGCAGAAGGATGAACAGAAGAGTCGGTGCTAAATTCCCCAACACTCTCAATAGAATCTACTATGGATGGATCTCGGCTCTGAGACGCATTGTCATGGGGCATATGACTGTCGGTAGGCGGCGAGCCACTGGGTGATCTGTTCGGTGACCCGGGTGGAGAGCGGTTTGATATTTCAATCATGGCACTAGCAGCACTGCTCTTTTCCGCGTCTTTGCCGTCATACACGACTTTGTCGATCTTTGCATTATCTGCTGTAAGCACGGGGTCAGCAGCGTTGGAGAACGTCTGGGATCGAATGGCCCGCGGTGGTGAGCTGCCGAATTTCTCACTAGCAGTGTATGACGCGCTTGAGTTATTCCTTTCGAGCTCTCCTTTTGAGCCCTTGCGTGATTTCATCGTGATAGGTATAGACTCAGAAAGCACAGGCGCGCTCATTGTACGTTCGTCTTTCGTTTTTAGCATATCAACAAAATCTCCTTTCTCCGCTCCTGTTGTCTGGGGTTGAGCACCACTTTCGTCTGGTATGTCGACCTTCGTATCCGGCGTCGGGATTTCTCGTTGCCAGATTCCTCCACGGAAACGCTGGGTGGCGGTGTCTAAGAAGGGGATATCATCCCAAAATGGCTGAACCACGCTTTCTGCGACAACCTCTCTTATCCGACTTTCAATAGTGCGTAGAATAATACCGTATGTGATTTGCTTTGAACTGACAATGGGTTGAATATCCATGTCCATGCTTGGCATCGTTTCGAAGGAGATCCAGGCTCGATTGCTCGGAGGAGGCTTGAACCGTATCAACAGATGGCCATGGAGTTTTTTCAACACCACAGCAAGAACAATGTCTACTTCCCTAGCCTTGAAACGAGGTCCAAGGTCAATGCGCACTGTGGCCGAAATCTCCACTCGAAAGTTGCCAGTATACTGAACGTCTGTCTCTACACAGCAATTCCCGTCAACAGTTAGATCTTTGAGCCTTGGGTTGATGATAAATGGTGCCCCTTCGCCCATATCAATCCTTTGTAGGCCAATTTTACTGATGAAGTTCGGCTTGTTAACCCGAGAGATTTTCTTGGTGATCTTTTTTCGGATAAATTCCTCCATCTCCGGCGTTCTATACATGGCAAGAAACAACCTCCCAAGGACCGCATTGATCCACCGCGTCTGCAGCTGTTCTTCGGATGAATGCAATCGTTGAACAAGGGTGACGATATGCTTAACATCGAAAGGCTGATGCTTGGGAGGGGCGTCGGGCGAGTTCCGCATCCTGGATTGGTTCTGGAGCATAGCAAAATAGAAGTCTTCCTTTTCGGACAGATTTTCCGAGAAAAGAAAGAATGGGGGCGTTGGTCCCCCTAAATCTGCGAGAGACTCCAGTCGTCGTGAAAGACAGATAGCATTTCTCTTCAGCCACAGCTCGCCTTCCTGGATTTCCCCTTCACCACCACAGATATTTACGTCATGGTGCGCGAGGGAGATAACATATCGCACCTCAACCTGGTTAGCATCATCGTAAAGCATCAAATGGCCATGTCTATGCTCCGTACAATGATGATCAGCACCCGCAAAGGACCTAGAGGCGAGGAAAGGGATAATTACCGCAAGACAATATAAAATACATTGCGTGCCCTCTTGCCGCTTTTCCCATTATTCTTGGCTGGCTCAATCGTTGGCGTTTGCTTCCGATCAAACAAGCTTCTATACATCGTCTGGTAGACGCTTGGGCTCTCCGCGGCGATCACCTCGCCCGCCGGCGTGGTTCTCTCGGGTGGTTTTCCATTGACTCCACCGGGCACATATTCGCGACATACGGCAAAATAGCCAGCCGCAACATCCGACTCGTGCGTACGATGGAACTTTTCTGCTAGCTCATCCGTGCCGGATTTCAGGCTGTATTGGTCGTCCCCGGGGCGCCGCAGAGGATCCTTGGCCAGTTCGCATCTGTGCTCGACTGGCGGAGGCGACGGGAGGGTAAAATAAGCATGCAGAAGGACTAACGACAGGACCAGTGGAATGAAAGTCAGTCCGCCGAGGATGTATACAAAGAGGAAGCTGCCGAGGGAACCCATTAGGAGCCGGTCAATCAAAATAGCAACATCGAAAGGTCCATCATGAGGATATGACGGCAACGGAGAAGCTGTGGAGGCACCGAACCAGACCAAGCCTTGACCAGTAGAACTGGTAAAAAGGTATATGGTAAAGAGAGAGAGACGAAAGGGAGACGCTGTATGGGAAAGGACACGATATGAGAAAAAGGTAAGAAGAGAGTGTGAGAGCAGAGGTAAAGCGGACAGTACCTCACTCGTATGGAAATCAACCAATACCATCCCCTTACCTCACCACATTACAGTTACAAGGCGGCCGATCCTATGACGAAGTGCGGGTGGATCCCTGGAACAAAGTTGCCCCGCCGATGTCGTTTGTCTCGCTCCACTTGCATGCAACCGTTCTTGCCTTATACTAGTACTACTGTCCAAGAAGTTGTCTGCATCTTTGTTCCTTTCAACTAGCACATGACTGCGGTACTGACAGTACACGATTTGTATTGTTTGTATGTACTTCAGAGTGTGGCAGTAGTGTACCTAGCAGGTAGCATTAACGCCGATAGTACGACCAAGTAATATTTTTGAAACTTCCTAACTGCAACCCTGATGTATCAACGTGGTATCACGCTCAGTCAGATGACCTTATGGGTCAGTTTTACCCACATCTTACTACGACCCTAAGTTGAGTTATATGACATTTGGAGGAACAATCCGCTTCTATATCTAGATATATTTACATTTCATTCATCTTAAAAACAATGGGCCCTCTCCCAGACATCTATGACACTTGCGTACTGTCATTGAATCCAACAGACGCGTCAAGTATGAAGAAAAGAGACACAAATAGTCAATGGTACAAAAACAACTGTAGTGATACAAAGGACATCAACAGGGACGCCGATATAGAAAGTCCAGCCCGGTATATGGCTACGGTTGGCGCAACGATACCTAGGCATCCAACCCACCGCGATGTCAGGCGCCTACTTCCTCCGATTCATCGTCTTCTCACACATTTGAAGGAGGCCATCTTTGGCGTCGCTGTCCGGGAAGCTGCTAATAGCGGCCTTGGCCTTATCAGCATACTCCTGAGCTAAATCACGAGTCTTTTCGACACCGTTACTTTGATAAACAAGGTCACGGGCCTATAGGTCAATCATCGTCAGTCACATACGTCCAATACTTCACATTAGATTCCAGAACACATACCCGTTGAACATCGCCTTCCTGACTGAACTTCCGGCCAACTAGCGGTCCCAGCTCAGGGTTCTGCTTCCAAGCGAACAGAAGCGGGGCAGTCGCCAGACCCAGCTCCAAGTCCGCTCCCGATGGCTTGCCCAACTCAGCATCACTAACGGTGTAGTCCAGCATGTCATCCACTAGCTGAAACGCCAGTCCCAGGTTGCGCCCATAGGCATACGCAGCTTCGACGACCTGAGGGGTGCTATCACCAAGCAGCGCAGCCGCACGGCACGATTTACTTATCAAGCTGGCTGTCTTAAGATATGTTTTCTGCAGGTAGTAAGAGATGGTCTCATCCGTAAAGACAGGATTCTTTTCGTCAGAGGCGGTATTCTTCAGTTGCATAAACTCCCCCTCCACTAAATTAGCAATGACGGTTGCCAGAAGCTCGGTGACTTCAGGGTCCCTCAGACGTGCCAGAGCAACGGATGCACGCCCCAACAGAAAGTCACCCGCTAGCACGGCCATCTTGTTTCCGAATTGCAGATTAGCGGAGCTGGATGACCGGCGAGTAACAGCATTATCGATGACATCATCGTGCAATAACGATGCGGTATGAATGAGTTCTGTGATTTCGGCGAGTCGTCGTTGAGTGGGCAGGATATTTTCGTCGCCAGAGAAGTCGTATTTGCCTTCCACGGAAGCGGATACAAGTGGGTTTAAATCAGGGTTGGTATCCGCAAGGACGGACGGGGAGCTGATAGGATCGTTCACAGTATAGGACGGTGTAGAGCTCCATCGACCGTGCCGAGGAGTCAGCGCAGTTGCTTGGGACATAAGCAACACCAAAAGCGGACGCATGTGCTTGCCCTCGCTCTTGGTGTAATATTTGGCCACCTTATCCAGCGTAGGGTGGCCTGATCCCAGCAATTGGCGAATGTTCTTCGTCAAAAATTTGAGCTCCTTGCCCACAATCCTCAAGGGATCCACTGAAATCCCTGGAGGAGCTTTTGGAAGCCCTTTGAAGAGAGTCTGGGCGGCAGTGACGGCGGCGCCAAACGGAGAAGCAGATTTCCGGCGGGTAGGATGATATGCTCGCGTCTGCGTATTTATTTGGATCGAAATAAGGTCATTGCGGAGGCATTGCCAGCATATTGATGTCGAAGGCGTGACTCGTGATGGAAGGACGAGACCAGAGGCCGGGACCGCTCGAGCCTTCATGCTCAACAGACGCTAATTGACAGCAGTAAATTAAATATAGAGTAGGAAAAAATAATAACTATAATACAAATGGGGAATGGAAGCTGGAAAGAGCGTAGGTCGAAGGAGGGCGCAGCTTGTTGGGGTGAGAGGCTGCGTAGTTAAGGAAGTCCGCAAATATCAGCCGGCCAAAGATTTCAGTTGAGAGCTGCTGCCGACGGAGTTTGGCTCGGGCCGGAACGGATCGCTGAAAGCAGATACAGCGGCCTTCACATCCGCATCTCCATCATCATGACAGACAAGTCCACTCTGTACCAACGGAGCAAAAGAAAAGATAGAGAGTTAGGCGACAAATTAAAAGAAGCCAGAGAAAATCTTAGTCTAAAATATTAACGGGAATTACCAAGATCTCTAGGCCCACATGCCCCCCAAGACCAATATGGACGAGTTGATCGGAGAACAGCTACAAGATGATCGCGCCCTATTGCACAAAGGAAATGGTTTGGTAAGGATATAGGAGACAGGGAACATCACGCCGGCAAAGCTCAATCCTGCATATTCCCCTCCTACGCACCCGAAACAACAGATTTGCAGATAAAACACAATACTTGAAACCCACCCCCGGGCCATCTGGCCCAGTCCCAACACATGGCAGGATTATACGTCGCCGTGTGATATTTTCGTAAGCATTAGATGGCGTCGAAATCGGCGCCAGCATCCTCATCATCCATATCACCATCCTGTATCTCCTTGGCCAGCTCCCGTTCGCGTTCCCGGGCCTCCTGTGCACTCTTCAGTTCCAGGCGGTGCTGGTTCATGGGAAATCTCATAGCCTATAAGTACATAATGTGAGTAACTGCTCTACCTAGTCCACTGTACAAGGACAGATACAGAGGAATGAGCCAGGGTAAAACTAACCTTGACGCTCTCGTCGTGGAGACTCAGGCAAGCTCTGATGCGCTCGTGGAATGCCTCGCCAGGTTCCCTAGTCGCATAGATATCTCCAACTTCCTTACTCTTCATAAATCCTCGCTCATGGTCCAGAGTCGCCTCGATCACACCGTCCCGGATCGCCTTAGCGACGATGTACTCTGCTGATTCCTCACTATCCAGACCCAGGCGGAGGCAAATGTCCCGTAGCGAGATTCGAGAATAAGATAACGACATCATCCGGATTCCGGTCTTGATAACATTTTGCCTCAAGCGCAGAATGAGGGTGTACGTGCCATCCTTGCGGAATGTCGTACTGTGCGTATTTACGATGCTCAAAAAGCCATCCAGGTCACCTACACTTACGGCTTGGACAAGCAAGAAGTAAGGGTGCATGGCACGTTCCAGAGCAGGCTGACGGAAGATCGCACGGTCGGGGATGTCTCCCATAAGAAGCTCCACCACCACGAGCAACTTATGAGAGGCCTGGTAGAACCCACGCGCACTGTGGCTGGAGGGTGACTTTCGAGTAGCGCCGATCAAGTGTCCGTGAGCATCAGTGTACTGTAATTGGATAGCACGGATACGGCCCAGGTAGTACAAGTACCGGGCAATTTGATTGTTCGATGCGGACTGCGGGAAATGGTTGTGCGAGATGAGTAGATCTGCTTGTGAGATATGGGACGTGGACAGGTAGTTGCGCAGGAGCAATGTCATAACGGTAGCTTGGGTGTCAACATCCTTGCGAAGCACGGCCGTCCTGAGAGCTGCAAGCAATGGCTGGCGAATCGTGGTAACCGTGGCTGCAGGAGACGGGGGGAGAGGAGCAATCTGCTCAAAGAAGAGGGAGTAATAAAAATATACGCGAGCTGCGAGGGAATCGAGAGTGCGGCGGTTGATGGTCCGCAGACGCTCGATTAAGCTCGTTGAAAACTTCGCACCTCGCTGAATCTCCTTGTTGTCGTAAAGGTAGATCTGAACGAGTATAGACAGATAAGTATCGATCTCTGGCAAAATCTCTTTGGAATTCGACTTGGTCTTCTCCGATTCGACATCCATCTTGGAACTAGCAACCGCGTTCTCAAAAGCACCGGCTTCACCGATAGCTTCAAGTAAGAAGATTGCAGTCGGACTCGATGGGGGATAGCTCTCGACAAGGACTTCTGCCAGCACATCAGATGTAATATGCTTGCGCATCGAGGATATCGACCGCAAGACACGGAGGGTAAATCTGGGGTCGAAATGGGCGACGGCTCGCTCGAGAAGGGTAAAGTTGGTCTTGATGTCTAAACGGAAGGCGAGGTCGTTAGCAGGCTCCCATGGAACCGTATACATAGAAGATATACAAGAACACCGACCTTGGATGGCCTTGGCTCTAGGATCAACCTCGGGCTCGGGCTTCTGGGACTCATCGCCCTCCGCACCTTCCATTGCGACATCACCTTCCTGGTCCTGACCTTTATCGCCGGATAACCTCGAACCCTTGGTAGGGGGCACTACAACAGTCATCTTCTCGTCACCTTTCCGATCCTTATTGGCGTTGAATGAGGATGTAGGCGCACCTGCCGTATCCTCTCCCATCTCAACATCCTCAGAGCCATTCAAACCATTTTCCGTCGGCTCCGAGCCGTTGGTGCGTGGCTGATCCCGCTGTTCACCCATGCCGGAGTTCGAAGTGTTGTTGGAAGAAGCAGCTCTTGTGCCTTTGGTCTTACTGGCAGTCGCGCGGGTGGGCGCGACCTTGTCTTTATTGGAGCTTGAGTTTTGAGAAGCCGAGCGTGCCTTTTCACCGTTAGCAGATGAAGAGCTATCCGACTTGCTGTTTGATCTCAAGGAACGCCTCTCGGCCGGCATATTTTCGGTTTCCAGCTGTAAGCTCAGCCGAGCAACGAGAACCACGGTACCGGGAACAGAAGAAGGGGGGTGATGAAATAGACCTTAGGTCGGGGACGACACTAAAAAGTACTTGAGGAAAACAAAAGAATTAGGGGGATGCGGACAGGAGAATGGTGGAACGGTGAGGATGATGAAGGGTGGTGATCGTTGGGGGTGGGAAGAAGGTTGATGAGGTGGTTGATGTGATGTCAAGGGTTTGGGCTTTGGGATGATGATGATGGACAGCGAGAGAACCAACCAGGCTTAGTCAGTATCAGCAGCTTAGTTAACGACCTCAGAAGCAGCAGGTCACCTGCACAAGGTACAAGCTTCGCCTCACAATACGCAATTAGATGGTGGTCGGATGATTTTGCTTTTCTTAAGGCTTCCCATGTAACAGATGATCAAGGATGATTGTCACGAATTCCCTTTTCCCATGGCCGACCGCTGCTGGTGAGTTGCCACTCGCTGTCCACGGCCGTCGCCTGAGGCATCCAGCAAAGCAAAGCAGCTTTCGGCAGGTCCTCTTGGCAACCGCACTCGGTGGCATGTTTACTTCCACTCCGTAAATACGACTTACAAAGTACGCGGGCATAGCGCCGAGATAGCATCAGAATTACAACCGCGATGTCTTTGCTTGATAGTCATCTGGAGCAGATTCTGCTCTCCTCCAATGCCATTGCTGAACTACCGTTAGTACCCTCCATCCCAGGATTCCAGCAACTTGCTAATCGATCCCCTCCAGCTTTCCCCCACCACGGATCTTCACAAACGCTCTCTTGGGCCCCCACGACATCACCGCCCTTATTCGCGATACAGAGACCCACGAACGAGCTCTTTTCCAAACAGACCCGTCTGTGAAGGCAATCAATGCTTCACAACGTCGGTCAACCCGCCGAGGAACAGTATTCCCATCTGAGACAGAGGGAGAGTCAATGGCCAGTCGGATTTATGCAGCCAGGAATAACAAAAACCAATCCGCTGTTGCAAGAGTCTTGGGGTCGGATATGATGGAGGAAATCAAACGCTCAGCAGGCACTTCATCTAGAGGGCGCGGCGAAGTCGATGTTGATGTGCTTCTCCGAGGCGCAGAAATCCTCTGCAACGTCTAGTAAGTAGCTATAGCTTCACTCTTCTGGCTTGTAGTGCATGCTTACTGATCTGCCTCGAAGCCCGGTCTCGGGGGCGCAAGAAAAGATCGCGAGTCTCCGTTATCGTCATCAACTGATTACTGACTCGATTCTCGACCTAGAGGATCGGGTAGCGAGAAATACCGCAGAGCTGGAGAAGATGAGCCACTCATACGGAAGCGACTTTGACGATTATGATTCTTCAGGCACACTGCAACTAAATATAGCCGATGTAACAGATGCCGATATTCAGCAGGAAATGGATGAGATCCGAGAGCTAGAGAAAAGGAAGAGAACATTAGAAACCCGCGTTAGCGGTATGGAACGAGACTTGGGTGGCTTGATTGGATGATTGGCTCTTTACCTACTGTTTCTATGACTCAGATATCATGCAAGGGAGACAGATCGTAAGTCTTAGCCGACCGATGATCTCTGTCAAATTTCTGCCACGAGCTGCAAGCCCCTGCAGTGAACCTTGCCTGACTCCGACGGTTCGATATTCCCTCTGGGACTCGTTCCACGTTGAGTTCACATACGGTATCAGCAAGATACGGCACTTTAATCCGGTGAACTCATTCTGGGTCTGGCAAACATGCCACAGACGAACTCCCTGAACGACTTGTCCAGCGTTACAGGTTTCGGCTGCCATGGGGATGCGATCGTTGCGCGGGTTGCAGTGTCAAATCTGCTTGAAATCATATTGTCAGTTTGCCCAATCGCTGAGATTCCCATTCCAATCTCAGTGCTAGGCCCGGCCTATGACGACTCGCGTCAGGCTTGCGAGACGAATGGGATGCTTTGATACACCGCTTGTCGGGTCTTTCTCCTACCTATTGGCCCTGATATGTGATTCATAGCAAGGTGATTGCCGATCTGTTCTTTGGTAGCCTTGCCATTTTGCTGGACCAGTGGAATATCGTGCTCTCTAGAGGGTTTCCTACTGTGCTCGTCATCAAGAGCTCGGGTTGATAGCCGCTTTGTGGAGTCCGTATTATTACATTAGTGTTGCCATCTCTGACGACCTGGTAGTCTCACCAATGCAACTATCTCCATGAGGGTTGTAGTACAAGACAATAATTATTGTGCAGACGAACATCGAAAGATAGCACATTCACTTCTGTTGCCAGGAGCATTTATAGTATTTGCTAATTAATTTTGGATGATTTAGAATCTGGGTCCGAGGTCTTAGAAAGTAGGATTCGAGTAAATGTATGACACAATGGAAAGAGAAAGCAGAAATCTTTAACGGTACTACTAGTATAAGGAAAAAGGGAGAAGGAAGATTATATGATGATCGCCTGCAACAGGTGATACCAAGTCACTGGACCCCAGATTACCGCTTTGGGAGCAACACTGACTGCCAAGACGTGAAGACCTGAGGCTCCCAAACTCTCCGCCATCCATCGTTGATTCTGAGCCTGAATCGTTCGTTCAATCTCTCCCTTCTGACGGGGACTGCAGTGTTTTCTGCCAGCTATCGCCCCTCACGCCATTTGACTTGACCTCTGCCAACGCCTGCCCGGTCGCTTCGTGGCCTCATCCACGTAGCTTTACGATTCAACTGTCGCGCGGATTCAACCCATCATTCCCTTGTTTTCGGGGTTACATCGACCTTCGGCCCACCCATATCGATAGTAACCCATACGTTCGCTTCCGCTCTGTGTCAGGTTTATTATCGAGAGGATGGACGGCTCACAGGTTCCTGCGGCTCAGCCCATGGTTACCCAACACTCGAATTTAATCCGGACCGATCAGGTCCAGAAGCTCCCTCATCTCACCGAGCAACAGAAGAGTCAACACACCCAACTGGTGCGCAACTTTTGGGAGGTCCTCAATAACCGCGACCCTCAGAGCACAGAATATCAGCACGCGCACTCGAGGCTTACCCAGATATCACAAAGTCTGATGAAGGGTATGCGAGCATTCCAGCAGAACCGCCAGCTCCAGCAACAACAGCTCCAGGGCCAGCCTGGTCAGCCCGGCCAGCGGCCGCAGTCGGTCAACCCTCAGACCTTCAATCAGCTCCTACCTCAGATCCAACAAAAAGTCAACAGTCTGCAATTCTCTCTTCCTCCCAATATCAGCCAGGAACAAGCGCAGTCATGGCTTCCGGAGGCCAGATTACGATACGGCATTGCGCTGCAGAAGCAAGAGATCGGCAGGGCGCGCGTAGCGGAGCTACGTCAGCAGTTTAGCCAGCGCCAGACTGCCGGAAATATGACCCAGGAGGAGCTACAGGAATTCAAAAATCGGCAGCTTGCGGCAGAGAAGCTTTACCGAGAAGGGGGTGACTTCTTGACCAAGTTCAAAGAGCAACAAGAAAACTTCAAGGCGCAGCAACAGAGGGCAGGCGTACAGAACGTTACAGGTCAACCACAAGGTGCCAGTGTCACACCAGCTCCCACTGTCCCTGCTGGTTCGGATGGTCGCCCCGCAAACACACCCGTGTCAATGCATCCTGGACAGGCCCCAACACCTGCCCCTCATACTATCACTTCTGCGGTAAGTGCCGCACGAAGCCAAGCTGGCCAGACAGCTATGTCACCGTCAGTCTCCCAACAAGGCCAAGTGCCCGTTGCACAGGCGGCCCCGGTGGCCACTCCTGCCGCTCCTGCCGCACCACCAGTCGTTCCTCCCCAAGCGCAGTCGCAGCCGCAGCCGCAGCAGCAGCAGCAGCATCCGCAACCACAGCCGCAGGCCCAGCCTCAGCCAGGAGCACCTGGCTCACAGGTCACCTTCACGCAAGTACCTAACTTGGACGGCTCTACGCCTACGCCTACTACAGCTCAGCCAGTGAATGTGCAAGGGCCCCCACGTCCTTTGTCCCAACAAGCTGCTATGGCTCAGGCTGCTCAAAACTATACCAATAATAACGCAAACAACAACATGGGCCAACAGCAAAACATGCCACAGCCTGCGACCAACTCGCATGCGCATCCTCAGGGCTATATTCCCAACAGAGCCACTGATAACTCGGCACGAAACATCAATATGGCCATTCCAAAAACCCTGAATGTCCCTCCTCCGGAGCCTGTCACTATGGCGCCAGCGCGGCCAACCATGTCAGGTGGTCCCAGCCACGGCGCTATGGGTATGATGGGTCAGCCTGCGATTCAAAAACACCCGGGGTACGTCCTTGAAGGCGAAGGCCAGCGAGTCCTGAGCAAGAAAATGCTTGACATCTTGGTTCGCCAGGTGACTGGGGGAGGAGAGGGTGAGGGACTCACTCCAGATGCTGAAGACGTACGTTGTTTACCCCCTTGAACGTCACTAATAAACCCCGGTCGCCTTTTATATGAGCTCATCTAACATTAATCAGTTCATCCTCCAAATGGCCGATGACTTCGTTGACGACGTGATTACCGCTGCCTGCCGTCTCGCCAAACTACGTCCATCATCTACCCTCGAGATCCGCGATATTCAGCTTGTTCTCGAACGTAACTACAACATGCGCATTTCTGGATTCTCGACTGATGATCTTCGCACCGTCAAGAAGCCTCAGCCCACACAAGGCTGGACCCAGAAGATGTCCGCCATCCAAGCTGCCAAAGTGACACAAGGCAAGGCTGAATGATTTCTGCATCTACTGCGCTTCCCCTCTTTCCGCCTTCGCAGTCATCGTCTCCAATCGGGGTTGTGCACCTTCAGTGATAACCTACGTGTCAAACGCCTCCTCACTCAGTTACCCTACTTATTTAATCTTCTAAGAAATTGTCTTAACACCACCGTTCTCACATATATTCCCCCAACTTTTCACTTTACAATTCGGTAGTTGGCGTCACTGGGTGGCTTTTTCTTCATTTGCTCTGCTTGCCGTTGCTTTTGTCGTTTTACACTTGTTCCACTGGGTTCTGGCTGCACTGAACTGGCATGTAGAATGGCGTTTCTTTCATGGATGTTTTTCAAGTAACGAATGCTATACCCACCTTGGGAGAGTTGGATGGATTGGGGTATGGGCTCGAAAAGAGGCTAAAAATAAAAAAAAAAATAAAAAAAAAAAAGCGGCACGAAGTCATTTGGAACGGTTTCAATAGGGTTCTAATTGGAATATTACGGCTGGAAAGCCCGCCTTGTAGCTATTTATTTTTATACCAGGTTAAAGGTTTAAAGTTCTACAACAAGCACATAGCAGGACCGGGATCTATGACACCCTTTTTTCCAGAAACAAAAGCGGATTGGTATCAATTCTCTAGGAACAGCGCCTATTGTGCGTCTTCTATCAATCTAACAAAAAAAAGAACACAGAAAACACACATAATTAAACCGCTCAGACCTGCTCATGCAAAAATTAAAGCATTCGCTTCTCCCATCCATGTATACAAAAGACAGCAAAAAATAGGCGGCTAGAACAATGGCGGACAACCTTCAGCCAGAGACATACGAGGTAGAAAAGCAGAAAGAAAGGGAGAGATAAACAAAGAAAGGGCAGAGTCGAAAGGCCGACCTTAGACTCAAACAAAGGAGAAGATGGTACAGTGAATATAGAAGCAGTCGAGGGGAGGCTAAAGACAAAGCCAGAACCAGTCAGCGTGGATTAGACTCCAACACTCAAAGCGGCGACTTTTTTAGTCGCTCTCTCAAAAAGGAGGGTGATAGAATAAACACGCAGGTACACACAGACAAAAAGGAAAGGGTCTCGAAGAGATAAGGAGAGAGGAATGTGGGTAGGTAAATACTTCAAAAATGATGAGACACATGATCAAATACCGCTTGCCATGCTGATTAAAGAAAGTACGGTCTCAAAAATGAGACCAAGTCGGTCGAAAACAGAAGCTGAGATGATATGGAAGGGCAAAAGGAGATGTCCTGTGAAGACAGGCACAGGGTGCCCGAGAGCGAAACTCACATCAATCGTGGTAACATGGCCAGTATCACAAGAGTGGTTTCTTCCGGAGATTGGATGGAGGTAGATGGAAGAAGAAATGCGTTACGCAGGCAGGGACGAAAGGCCCCACGGCGCCAGGAATAGGATAGATAGAAGGAATTTTGAGCTGCAAAAAGGGTATCATGAGAATCAACCGAATTTCATCGCCCTGGGGTTAGGGAAGATCGTTCGCTGAAAGGGAGAAGTAAAACACGTTTCAAGCGATCGCCATTCTCTTCCCGTCGGGTCGAAGATGGTCTTGATTGGGGAGTGGTGGCAGTTTCTTCTCCGTCGCTGGCGGAGCGCCGTGTCGGCTATGTTGACTTTGTCCACCAACGCTACTGGCCTCGCCGGCCTCGTCTACGATCGGTAGTGTCGAAGTTGGACCCGTTGAACCGCTGTCCGTTGGGTCCCTAACTGTCGATAACGTCCGAGGGTGTGTAAAAGATACATCCTTGGCCGCTTCTTTTTCCGCCGCCTGTATTGTCCGTTCAACGGAAGGCGTACGCTCAGCAGATGTCCTGCCTAGCTGCCGGGATTCCCGACAACGTACCGCTTCTTCTTTAGACATGGTGATGCCCTTGATGAACTTCACAAAGCGATCACCATAACCCTCGGGGGGAACTGGTGAAATTTGATGCCGGTCATGTGACAGGCCCTTAAAGAAGTGCTCCAATCGTTTCACCGTGCCATACTTTTCTAAAGTCAGCGTTGTATTCAGAATACTCTGTCTGCATCCATCAAGTATTGACTTACGTGTGTCAAACAATCGATAATTCCGAGGTAATAGATCTCCTCTCCAGGCTGACCATTCTCATGAGTGGCTCGGAATCCCCCATCGTCGGAATAGAAGACATGAAATTTTCTTTCGTCGAGAATTTCTTCCGGCATCTTTGCAGTTGCTTTGTCCAGAGGCACTGGGCGTTCACGTTTGAGGGACATTCGTAGTTCACGGGCCTTGCGCTCATTTTCCAATTTTGACGGTGTGCGCATGAGCATGTTCGGGTTCGCTTCTTCTTCTCGATCACCACCGGGTTGGAAAACTTGCAGAGTTTTGTCACGAAGCTTCTCCTCATTTCCTCTCTCTAGATCATGGATGCCCACTAATAGAGAGTAGTCCATGATCTTGAGCCGCTTCAATAATTCAACATCCCGCTCAAGTTGTGCCAGGAAAAATTCCCGTTTCGATGGTCCACACTCGAGGTGACGTTCTCTCCGGAC
This sequence comes from Aspergillus pseudonomiae, assembly GCF_009193645.1. NCBI lineage: Eukaryota > Fungi > Ascomycota > Eurotiomycetes > Eurotiales > Aspergillaceae > Aspergillus > Aspergillus pseudonomiae. The sequence continues at coordinate 86,712 of NW_022476027.1, read as the reverse complement.
CCAGTTCAGGTCCTTCAGAGTGGCTCGCGGGTTCTTCTCAAGGTCCTCTTCGCGCAAGTCACGGCCGATCGTCGAGCCCTTCAGATCGAATGTCTGATGAATATCACGATGAGGCGGGAAGAGGTTGTTCATGACCACAAAGTGGATCTTGCGTCCATAGGCCATCTTGACACGGTGAAGGCCATAAAACTGCGAGATCAGCGTGTTCGGATTCTGCTCGACGTGTTTATAATACTCTGGGAGAATTTTGCGTAACAGCTTGTGTTCGGAGTGATGTATAGTTTTGATGATGTATTTGTAGTCTCTCGAAAAGTAAAAGAAGCTGCCACTTTTCCCAGGCGAGCCCAATTCCGAAAGAATATACTTGCTTGTGAGAGACATTAGGTAGTCAGCAGGATCAATCCGGAACTTCGTTCGCAGATGCCGGAAGACCCAAGGCGCATAGTCTTTGAATTTGAAGTCGTATTTGGCAGAAGGTGTTAACTCATTGCCAGTGCTGCCCACGGGTCCAGTGTAAGTGAAAGAACGAGTGACCATAGGATAGGGGATGGGGGCACTAGAGCATACATGTCAAAAGAAAATTTATGTTTCGCCTCAAAGTCCGCAGGGGTGAGCTCCCGGTCCATCTTCGCATTAATTCTCGAGACGGTAAACCGAATTCCTGTGAGCATGTTGTACGCTGTAACCCAGTTCACATGATTTTGATCCACCTTTGTTCCCACGATGACACGGTCGTCATCGTCGTCATCCCGGCGTCTCCGCTTTGAAGCCCGCCGTTGCTTGATGGCTTCTGCCCATCTGGCTGCATCTTCATCAGGATTAGCTTCGTCCAGTAAGGTATCTGAGCGATTGGTCTTGCTGGCCCGGCGGCCAAGACTGAAAGAGGTACGACGAACCCCTCCTGTCGGAGACAATCGTCCGCTGTTATATGCCGCATCCTCGGAGTGGTCGCGACTACTTCGACGGCCGCTAGTGTTTCTTGGAACCTGTAGCGTATGCCGATGTCGAAGGCCGGAATTCGCCGGTTCTGGCTGTTCTGTGCCAGATGGGAGCGGTGGAGAAGAATATCGATGGGGGCTTTTCTGCGACGGGGATAGGCAATCAGGGTCAGGTGAGAGGCGTCCTGTGTCGATGGGCTGCGATGTTGACGGCCATGTTTCCGAAACGTTCCCCATAGATTCCGAAGGAACCAGTCCATCGGCAGAAGGTCGAGCATAATCCCCATTCATCAGCGGTCTTCCATTTGGTGATCGTGAGTTGAGTGATGTGGCGTTAGGCTGCTGGCTGGCTATCGACGCCGTCGCTGAACCTGCCCCGGCACCTGCATCGGTAGATTTCCGCGCGAAATCCTGTTCGTGCGTCATGGAAGGCCGTCCACCATCCCGGGGGTCCCGGGCCGGTACATGGCCTAATGAATGCATGCTTCCATCTTTCGAGTGTGACAGATCCCGAGTGTAAGAACTAGCGCTTGACCGAGGCCCATTCAAAGAGTACACACTGCCGTTCGCGAGCGGTTGGCGGTCGTTTCCGGGGGTGTCAAGGTGATTGGTGTCGCCATTGGGCCAGTTTGTCCACAAAAAAGTGTTACCCACGGGAGTTTTATCGTGTGGTTTCCCTGGCGGCGAGTCAAAAGAACGAGGGTGGGTAGCTGTGGCAGTGGCCGTCTGATAAGAGCTGTCGTTAGAAAAAGATGGCATGGTCGCTAGGTTTCGACTCCGGCGCAAAGTCGAAACGCCAAACGGTGTGTATATAAAGGAGGGGATAGAACGGTGACGTGAGACCTGCGTGGGCCTATTAAGCTCAGCAAAACAGCCAGCGTGCTGGGCGGGAACCGGGGTCGACTGTCTCCGGCCAACGACGGGAGGGAAGATAGCGAGGAAAGGAAGGGGGAGGGAAGACAAGGGTGACAGCGACCGATCAATGGCAGGGTTCGAGATGCAAGTACAAAGTCCCCGAATCGAGCTGAAGCCACCAGCCGGGGAGGGCGTGGCATAAATTTAGCGACGGATTGGCATGTTCATCAAACGAAAGGAAAATGGCGAAATGTACGTCGACCAATACCGGCACAGGCAAACGTGTTCGAGTCCCAAGACGATTAATGAGTGCGAAAAGAAAGAGAAGCCGGACAAAAGACGTAGAAAGGACGAGTTGTTGATTAAAGGGCGAATTAGAGAAGGTGGGGAGGGAGGACGAGTAGAGAGAGTGTGTGAAAAGTAGACACCAGTCGGGCGTTATGGGGATGATTGATGGGTTGGGGGAGACTTTGGACGAGGAACCAAGACTGACGGTATTATTCTTAGGTAGAGAAGGGAAGGAGGGAAAAAAGACCTCACAATTTGGTATGGACTGGTAATGTAATTCTAGGTCTGGGCAGGCAGACGGGGGAGGAAAAAAAGGAAAAGAAAATCCTTACCAAAGGAAAAAAAAAGAGGGTGCCTGGAGAAGGGGGGTATTACACTGTATGACTTGTATGGGGTATGTATGAGGTGAGGTACCTTGTACTGTATGTATGTATCTGCACTCCGTCCAACCTCCCAAGTAGTTTGTCGTGGGTATAGAATGCAGTATAAGTATGGATGCAGAACTTTTATTGTGGCGGATAAAGAAACAGATGGATCTTGCCCCGTGGCAGGCAGAAAAACTAAAGTGACTCCCTTTTCATTCTTATTTTTCAGGTGTCTCTTTCACTGGACACTAGGTAAAGGAGGCTGGTTAGTGAGTAGTACTCCGTAGTGCTAGGAAACCCGGAGGACCCATCTGTGTCAGTTATTGTTCCTGGTAAGGATGGATCTTTTGCTCCACAGTTTTGATGAAGTAGTCAGCTTTAATTACTTCCAGCAACGGGGAAGTTCTACGTATTGTAATTGTTTGTACTCCGTACAGATAAGCAAGGAACGGCTCCCGGCTGTATCATGGAAGATAAGGAACGTCAGCCATGTGCTGCATTATCTACCACTTAATTCCATTCCTCCTCCTAATCATATGTACAGTGATAATCTAGTAGGTGACAATACTTGTACAGTACTAGTATTGATTTGATCTATCTAGGCCATACGATATCCATATTCCACACAGCGTACTTATGCATAGATATGTGTCTGTACATACATACGGTATGTCGGGTACAAAATCTAAGACCAAGGTTTACTCTGGACGGAACCTTAGTAGTACAGAGGCACTTTTTGCATGAAATCTATAGGCCGATTGATCGGATTCGGTTCCCAGAGCATATCCGCCAAGAGCAGTTAGAAATTGCCCATCCCGAGTCGTCGCCTCATACACTACACACTGAAACAACGGGTACATACATTCCGAAGTACCGTGTATGAGGAGGTATCACGATGACAGGTGACACTTCACGGACACGGGCGGCAAACTGCATAACCTTTGCAGCTGTACTAGTGGCAATTTTAGTATATCCTTACTGGAGTAGTATATATTCAATCCTCGTGAAAGTAGTCTAGAGACCTCATGCTGCAATTGTCGCTTCCAAGTAGTATTTGAAATATGGAATGAAATGTTTCGGCCAAGTTATGTTTGCGTCACTTAGAAAGGATCTGATTATTATTATACTGATAATAATAATAATAATAATAATAACAATAATAATAATGATAATGATAATGATAGTGATAATTTCACCTATTAAACTCAACTTCTTTTCTTTTACTCTGTCGCTATCTTCCTCCCCCAGAGTAACTCACAAACTATTTAGTATGAGCTTTCTAACAGGATTACGCCATAATCGGGTTCTCAAACTCAGCCTGATCCTCCTTATTCCACCGCGACAGGTACTGTGCTAATGATCGACAGTGCCAACGTCACACCCAAACTATCCTGTCCTATCCTGACGCAATGAGCCCCTATGCGTATTGCCCATCATTCTTCCTGGTATGGTAGAGTACTAAACAAGGTCATGTGTGGTGTATTGAAAGAGTGTAGACTGCAGACTTGACACAATATTGGGCCTTGCGAAGTGGCAGACCCATCTGCTGAAGATGCGTCCATATATAAGTAAGGTGCTTACAAGGCTATTCTTCGAATACCTAGTAGTACGGAGTACTACTGCTCACCGAGTGGGTACTTTCTATCTCCTATTTTTGGAACTGATCCAGCGAGCTTGAAGGAGTCCTTCTATCCCCTCAGGTGAGAACCCGGACTCGGATCACATAATATCGAATATGCATTGTTATACTATGTATGAGAAATCAATACTTAGGAGCATTGACCCAATTGACAGTCCCAAGCCCCGTCTCTCCTTGAATTTGTGAAAGCTGCCGCTCATGTCAGTCAGTAGTAAGATGCCTCTCATAGCTGTCGGATCAACAAGAACCTTCAGTATCCCTTACTTATCTGCACTCCAGACCACAACCCGGGCTTCTACAATTCTACATGGAAACTGGATAGGGGACCTCTCGTTCAAGCATGGCTATCAACTCCATTCACAACGTAGCACTGTCCGCTGGCGCGTGCTTTAAATAAATATCAAGCACAAAGAAAAAAAAAAAAGATAAGACGTTTCCCATATCCACCGCAAGACGCCAACCCTACCAATAACGAAAGAATAAACCATCAACATATCCCAGGAGCAGTCACCGCATCGACAAAAGATAGAGATAAAAAAAGAAATTACAGCCGAAGAAAGAAGGGATACAACCCAAAAAAGAAAAAGATACAGTCCGAAGCCCACGTCAAGTCAACCAAATCGAACAGGAAATCAACTAGTCGCTCAAAAATATGTTCTGCCAGACATTGGCTTTAGGCCTTCTTGGTAGACTTCTTGGTGGCCTTTTCAGGCTTGGCCGTTGTCTTGGTCACACGACCGGACTTCGTCTTGCCGATGACCTTGGGTTGGTCGACAACGGCAGGGGCCTGCTTGGATGTTAGAATACAGTTCCGGGACAAGGGCGGCCGATGGTGATACGTACAGCAGTAGATGCTTTGCGAGGCTTAGCAGTGTTTGCCTTGGGTCTGCCGACACTCCTCTTGGCAGTAGTAGTGCCAGTCTTCTTGGTGGTCGCCTTAGGCTTCTCGGCCTTTTCGGCCTTCTCAGCCTTCTTAGTAGTAGTGGCAGTAGCCTTCTTCGGCTTGGCAGTGGTGGTGCTCTTCTGATAATTATATTAATCATGTTGAAGTCTAAACAGATGAGAGGATATATATCACTTACCTTGGCAGCAGGCTTAGGAGCAGCTTCCTTCTTGGCGAGCTTCACGGGTCCAGAAGGACCTAGAGATAAGACGCGTCAGCTCACCATTTATCAAAACAAAGGGATACGCGACGGTAACAGATTAGAGGGCACAGGTAATAGCATGCTCAGTTCGGTGGCCACAGGGGGAATGACTCTTAAATGCGCGCGCGATATATCAAGACTTACCCTTGGGTTGGGTGAATTCACCCTTCTCAACGCCTGCCTTGATAGCCTTGTTGAACTGGCTATCGAAGGCGTTGGTAGATGCAGGTGCAATCTTGTTGTTTGCCAAAACATATTTCTTGATGGACTGACGACTGTCATGGGGAGATCAAGTTAGCCCAATACGCGACTTGGACGAGTGCTGCGGCTGCCACGTCGCTGAACGGGGCCTTGCACGGCGAGATAAAAACAAAACTAACATACCTGCTACCATTGCGCTCTTTCAGCTAGAGGACAAAATGTTAGCGACCAGCTTGAAGGAATATTCAAGAATTTCCGACGTGACGTTGGGGTGATCCAGCACCGTGCAGACGTGTCACGGTCGGAGAAGTTGGGACCCAACATCCATCTCCCAAAGCGCCTCGGGAATGGCGTGATCAACTCACATTCAGGATAGCATCCTTAATCATATCTATATCAAATGAATCAGCATTCATTCGCGACAAAAACGATAATAAGATCACCCCGACGCGATGTGGTGGTGAGGGAAGATCAGTAAAATCATACCACGGTAGGAAGCATGAGTCGAGCCAGTCTTCTTGGCTGCGCCGGTGGAAGCTTTCTTGGGAGGCATCTTTAGGGTGGGTAAGTATGACTTGTGATTTTAAAGTCGAAGTTATAAGGGAGACCGAAGTCTAAGAGATGATATACAAGTTCAACAGGCGTAAGGGTGAATCGTTGGTGGAAGCAGAAGGAAAAGCAGTCGACGACGGAAGGGGTGGAAGGCCGCGGGGCATCCGCGCTTTATAGGGCAGCGGGTGTTGACACAAGATCACTCACTCCCAAGCACCTACACGTCAAAGTCCCTCTGCTGTTTCTCCTCTTTTTTTTCCCACGATTTTTTTCCCTTTTTTCTTTGTGCATTTTCTCGGTAGATTATTGGTAGGGCCGTATTCTCGGGTGATCAATATTCTGATAAGAGTTAGTCCTTATTGCTAGCTCTTGGTCATGAAGTGGATATCCATTGCATTCATCGACAGATCGCACATCCTCACTCCCTCGCGCAGTCTTTCTACGCGTTCTGCCTCCACCTCCTCCCCCCCATCCCCCTCTCTCCTTGATTTTTCTCTTTTCTCTGGATAATTCTTAAGCTAGCAATCCCTTGGGAATTATTCCCATGTATATGGTCAGCTTCTCTATCTTCATATCTTCCTTTGATGGAATAAAGAAAAGAAGAGAAAGGTGACACGCGCTTCCTTCCATGTATACGTACCTAATTCCCGTATCTTTTCCCAATCCACAGATGGCTCTCGCAACGACATGGACAATCATCGTGCGTCACAATCATCATGGCTATGGTATTTAATTCTTGAAGCTTGATGATTCATCAATATTGTCTTTGGCCGTTCTACCTTACGGCCTGGTTGGCTCTGTATCAGAATCAACAATTCCGGATTGACTAGACCTATTTTGGGGTGTTCTACATCCATTGAGATCGGCTATTGGAATTTGCTGTTTGGTCAAGCTCATGGTCTCCTGGCAGCTTGCCGGTTGACTATACTTTGTAAGAGTCTAAGCTAGACGGAAGGTGTCGGGCTGTCTGTCCCTTGCATGTTGTCGATGGTGGGAAACCCCAGTGGAGGCTTCCATTTGGCCGCCTCGTGCCGTTTAGGTCACGAGGGGGGATGATGTATGGATCGCCTGTTTGAGTTTGCTCCTAACTTGGGGAATTCCATACTTGAGACGCTGACGGGTTGTGTGGTTATTGGTTCCTCTGCTTGAAGAATATAGATCGCAATCCATGGTTGGTGCCCCGATGATTGACTATAAGGCATGAACAGATGCGCTGGCCATAGGCATGTATGAATCATGTGTTTTGCACTGGACAGAAACATTCCACCCATGTCCCCTTGACTACTGCCTATGGTGGACCTGTGCTTCAAATATAGTAATATGGGGGGGATTTAATTTGTAGTCTACCAAGCTAAAACCCACTTGTGTTAGGGTGGGTGCACGCTCGGTGGTTGATCCTCAGGATCGTGACCATGATTTGGTTCTAGAAAATGGGCATGCATACCCAAGCAAACAACCCCCACCTCGTATCATGATTTCACATCTTCCCAAGATACCTCCTACTAGATATGTATTTCCTGTTTCCTTCTAGTACCCTGGATAGGTCAGGCTAAGTCTGATAGCTCATAACTCAACGATGTTCGGCTCAGACCCGGTGTCAACCTCACTATGGCGGCTATTGATGGGATCCCCGGCACGACATAAATAGCTCCTCTGGCTGGGTTAATGTGCCTGTATATCTAAGTTATGGGTTCTATTCATTACTACGCCGTTTATATATGTTGGTCTTGAGGTTCCAGCGTTGTGATCTCTTTGATCACTCGGTAGCCCTACTACTTACAGTGATACAGGATCCATCCACTTCCCCGCCCACGATATATAATACTCGACCAGAAGTTTTTGAACCTGATCTCCCCAACCACAACGGAAACAACAGTGATTCCTCGTCGTCTAGAGATAATATTCTAGCAGCTGCACCATCTAGAGCGAATATTGGTCGTATTTCCCAATATAACCAGAGAAATCAACATCCGCTGTATTAACGTGCAATGGTGGTCCGCCACTACAACAATGCCCAACCCTAGCACGAACCGCTACAACCAGCGAAACAATTCATTCTAATGCCTGGCAGTGAAGAATGAGTATGTCCATGTGATCCAGAGTTATCTTTCCCTTTTTCATGCTTATCCGCCGAGGGATCACAGAATTCAGGCTGGGTTTCAGAGAGAGCGTCTCTCGGCACATGGCGGCCTGATTTTACCGACCCAGTATGGCAAATTCTCCGATAACAACAGGGCATGTTCTCGAAGATAACAGGCGCTAGAGACGATCACATCTCTCTGCCCCCTTACCCAGAGAAACCCATTAGTTCTATTCATAGGATATCCAAAAGTTACATTCAGTGATTGCGCCCCATCAATGAAACGCCGCATCTCAGAACAGAAAGCAAATCCGACAACCCAGTGAGCTTATCACGCAACGCCAACGCCATCTCATGGTTTTTACGACCCCCCTACTTAGCCGTTGCTTTTTCAAGAACTTCCTCGTCGTGTAAAACATTGGCTGAATAAGGAGAGCGAGTCCCTTACCCGGCACCGCGGGGTCTTGCCTTGGCCTCCTTCTTGGCCTTAGCCTCCTCCTTTTTGCGTTTTTTCTGTTCCTGAAGTTTCTCGTCGTGCTTACGTTTGAGGGTCGCCTTCTCCTCATCGGTCCGGGCCACAGGTTTGAAAAAGCCCTCTAAACGTGACTGCTGGGCAGTTTTCAAGTTCTTCTGGAGCCGGGCTGCGCCGTTGCGCACTCGATCTTCGTTAAAGCCCTTGTCTTTCACCAGGAATTCCACAAGGCCTTCAATATCTGGTGCCTCCCATTTGAAGTCGCAGTCTGGGTGGCTAGCTTCCCTCACGTCTGGATTGAGAAAAAGCTCTCTTGCATCCTGGTACGGCCAATCTTCCGGAATAACGTATTTCTTCTTCGGATCGCTCTCCATATGCTCAACAACCTTCTCGAGGCTCCCAAACTCCCGAATCAGTTTCAGGGCAGTATTGGGACCAACTTTGGGAATCGGCTCCAAATAATCGCAGCCAAGTAAGATACAAAGATCGATAAACTATACCGCAAGCCATAAGCAAAACTAAGCGCTGCTGGAGGAACTATTGTGGCTTACCTGGTTTCGGTCCATATCGAGTCCTTCCAGCACGCGGCTGAGATGAATTTCTAGGATCGGTTCCTTTCGCTGTTCGCTGAATGTAAGATGCCTGAGAAGAATGGGTGCTTCAAAGCATAACGTGTCCATATCCTCGGAAGCAGCAGCATAGACCTTTCCCGCCCGTGCAAGGACTGCGCACTGCGCCTCCGCCTCGGTGGGGGCATCGATGTATGGGATGCCCATCAGCTTCAACAGCTTCTTACACTCCGCATTGTGATCTCTCGTAACCCGTACCGTACGCCGTGAAAACTTCTCAACGTCCTCCGCTGTGCCGGTTTCCTTGGCCTCCTCATGAGCCTCAGTAGCTTCGGCCTTTCGAGCGGTACGCTTGGCTAGCTCGCCCGACTTGAGTTTTGGCGGAGCTCCATCGAAGACATAAAGGGGTTTGATTCCGTTGTCGACCATTCGCAAAGTGCGGTAGAACATGCCCATTAGATGCGACGTGGTCTCGCCGGTGTCGCTCATGAGTTGTTGGCCCTCGGAGCGCACGGCAATGAGGAAACTGTAGATACTCATGGAGCTGTGGTATGTTAGTTTCTAGTCTCTCTTTGTTTCCCAAAAACGATCAAGTTACATACGCATCCTAGATTCCAGGGACCACCCGTTAGCCAGACAGCGCCCTAATGCACAGCTCATAAACGGAAGGAAGGACATCACATACTATAGCAACCTTTCGGCCAAAATGGTTTTTGATATCCCCCGCCTTGACCGCATCAGGGGCATTCTCCGCGATTACCTGGTATAGGTCTGTAGAGAAACTCAAAGTTAGTACTAAATGAGCTTCTACGGCAGTGCTGCAACAGGTAGTTAGGTATGAGAATAACTTACGCTTAATACCCATGATGAGTTTCCTGCTGTTGTACGATGAAAACGGCGAGGGAAGCCAGTCAGGACTACTTTTTGGTTTAAACAAGATCACAGAAAAGGTTTCTAGAGTGGTGCCGCGACCCAACACGCGCCGAGCTTTGTAGAACGCGCGACGGGCGGGAATACATCATTAGACCGTATTGGGATTAGCTTCTGGGGACATAACTCACACGTGACTTCCCCGCTAATAATCCCCATCCCCTTCGCCTAAGGCTCTAGGGTCCCTCTACTGTAGGTCTGGCCAGTGAAAAGGAACGGTTTCAGTACCGAGTACGGAGTAAGCTTAAACAGTATAGCCTAAGGCAGTGAGGAGTTCGCATTCTCTCCATCACTACTAGTATCTTCCGCAACCCCCCCCCCTCTTTCCACTTGGCATCCACTCCTGTGGCCGTAGACAATATCTATAAAACGAAACGAGGCCCCATTGCAATCTGAGACCTTAACGATGAATTTTTCTATACCATGAAACGCAGTCGCCTTGATTTCGAAGCCAATGGCGATGCGTCGTCCGCTTCACCTCCCCGAGGTGCTCTGCCGTATCCTGCGCCGGAGGCTAACTCTCGACGTGAATCAATACATATACCCAAGATTTCTCGAAAAATACGTGCGTGCACCGAATGCAAAAGGCATAAAGTCCGCTGTGATATGAAGGCAGGGGAATCGGTCTGCTCCAGATGTCGGCGCATGGGCTTGGAATGTGTCGTAAACAAGAGCCTCCAAACTTTGCTCGACGATGAAGCAGAGTACGTGCGCTTTGCTTTGTTTGAACCCGGATTCCACCATGCATGTATCCTCGCTAACCCGGTAATACACGCTGTGTAGATGGAAGACAACGATAGAGCTTGCCATGACCGATTTGCTCAGAAAGGCACAATTACCAGAGCTCTCATACTATCAAGCCGTTGGCAAGTCAGCAGAAACACCACACAAGAAGAGCGATCGACGGGGATCTACAGTATCTACAGAAGACATACATACCTCGAGAGGCGATATTGGAAGAGATGCGACCGATGGTGGTGCCAAATCAGTAACAGGAGTATCCCACCCGCCTTCCCACATCACCCAGCAACGATTGCAAACTGCTATTGACAGGGAAGAAAAACTATTGGTTACAGCTCCGATGGGCAGCTTGTATGAAGTGACCCAGCTGAGTGATATTCAAGAAAGTACTCCCGAACGGCATCATACTTCGGACCGCGACACTGACCTGATCTCGCGAGGGACTGTGGATTTACAAGACGCGGAGGAGTTATTCTATTTCTTTGACCAGGTACTCAACCGCTATCTATGGGATGGTATAGCCCTTGTGCATAAGGACCTCACATCAGTCCGAAATTCTTCTTCAATGTTGGCTGCAGCCATCCTCACTGTTACAGCTTTGCATATGCCCCAAAAAGAAAGACTTTTTGATACCTGTTACACTGAATTCGCGAAATTGGCATCAGAGTCAATGCTTGATAGACACCATACCTTGGACGATTTACGCGCTTTATGTATAGGCGCTTTTTGGCTTGCAGATGTCAGCTGGAAGCTATCGGGGTATGCAGTACGTATTGCAACCGAGCGCAATCTACACCAATCATATAGAAAGGCTACTCAAGGCTCACCTGAGCACCAAGAACAAGCAAGATTGTGGTACCTTCTCTATGTAAGTCTTCTCCATTGAAGTTTTGTTTTGCAGAAACTAACGATACTAGACTCTAGAGCACCATTTTTCCATCGCTTATGGCCGACCACCTATAATTCATGAGGACAAGAGTATCACCAATCATAATACTTTTACTATGTCCCCCACAGTAACACAATCCGACCTGCGTTTGCATAGCCAGGTGGATTTGTTTATCATCCTTACTCGCATATACCATGCTTTTGGCCCCGACGTCGACCTTGAGGTACCCGAGAACGAGTTTACTACAATCGACAAATTTGACGCCGATCTTGAGGAGTGGCAATCTGGATGGCTACCCCGCCTAGGTATAGTTGTCCTTAAGCCTTCTGATTGAATATCTGCGATCTAACATGTTGGATTGAATAGCCGGGAGTCGTTATGTTGGTGCGTACCCCTATAAAGCTGTCTACCTACACTACCATTTCTCCCGCCTACAACTCAATTCTGTTGCATTGCGGACATATCATTGTTCACTGTCAGCCCGCCCCTTATCTAACGAGCGAAAAAAACGAGCAAACCTGGCCATCGAATCTGCTATTGGTACTCTATTGGTCGTTCTGGATGAACCTGATATACAGAGAGCTTTGGTCGGTGTCCCGTTGTATCTACATAGCATGATCACCTTTGCCGCTGTATTTCTGTTGAAGATCGCAGCAAGAAGCTGCTCGAGCTGTATTCCTAGTCAGCCAGGCAAGCAGAATTCTATTGCATCAGCGGGTCTATCCATCGATATCGCATACGTGCGGGCCTTGGTTGGACGGATTATTGAGCTGATGGTGTCCTGCAGTAGGCGAGCTAGCGAGCGTCACCTCAGTCACCACATAGCCCGTGGCCTGAGAAAAATGCTTACGGGACTTGAGGAGTGGGAGAAAAGGAACTCTTACAACGGACAATCCACAGGACAAAGCTTTCGTGACCCTTCTCAGAATTCTATGTTCAAACCCATAATCATTCCTGGGGCACAGCCACTGGGTGAGCGGGATACTATATTAAACCACCCGCCCCCGCTACTGGGCATAGCTCCCTTGTCTGCTGAGAGAGGCAGTGGATTTGAATCTGCTGCGGCACAATCGAAGCAACAGCCAGGTCTCTCGGAAGGCTCTGTGGATCCTATGATGGCTGATCTGTGGGGCTTTGATGAGGAGTATTTCCCTACAGGGGTCTTTGACTTCCTTCAGTCCCAAATGCCCGCCTGATTCAGGCCACTGCCTCCATGAACCTTTGCAAATTGTGACAGGGTTGTGCTTGTTATACACACCTTTTCCTGGTTATAGCCTTGATTAGTTTCTATACAGCATTAGAGCATTTTGGGGCGGATCTTCATGAGGTGGTGAAGCCTAATTTACTTGGTCTCTTATACACCGGGATTTTCCACATGGGGAGAGGTCTCGCTCGGCATGCTGCTACATGAACTGAAAGAACCTCCATACCGGAGACCGTGTCCTATAATTCACAGACGAATCCTCCGATATTTCTGAGGGTCGGGGCTGCAACTTGTCCTCAACATGCCGCAGGATGGCAGACTTCACTGCAAAGTTTTGCAACCGGTACACTTAGCTTCACTCATTAGAGGACAAGGAGTCTTCGTCTACGAAACCAAATTGCTGCGGCATTACACGAAGAACCACCTAATGCGAGTCGTGTTTCAAATTTCTCAAGCCAATGAGCCAATTGTATAACAATCTTGACGTACATAAGAATCGAGAAGTGTACGATCTAGCTTGATGCTAGGTCGTAGTGCGTGGCATAATGGGGATGGCAACATATCCACAAGCCATTCTACGATACAACTAGAGGCTCGACAATGGCGACTTGCTTCCATTGATTTCTTTCCCCCTTTCTTCCCTCCTCTTGTGTTTTACATTGAATATGGTAGATACGAAGTTCTATCAGTTCATTGGGCGACGCTGCCGAGGGAACAGAACACAAGCCGAAACTGATAAATAGTGGGTGGGGAAATGCCGAATATCCGCCTGCACTACCCATAGGATGTATTGAACGACAGGGGCCCTATTTTCTGAGATCCTTCTTACCCGATCTGAGTATCAACGGGCTGGGCTTGCGGCTGTACCTTGTGGTTGCGGAAGGTGGATGCGGAAGTCTCCAAACGGGAGGCCGACACCCGGAGCGATTGCCGAGGGAAAATCGTCCTTTTCTAGTTCGGGCGATTCAAGCAGCTTCCCCGCAACAACTACTATTTATGTTCGCGTATGCCGTACTAGCTGTCAATTCTGCTGTAAAACGTTTATATATCCATAGAAAGAGCTTATCCACGTCGCTTCCACCTTTGTTTGAAGAATTTCTATCTCTTACCGCGGCTTATACTACTCATCATGAATCGATCATTGCTCCGTGCAGCTTCACGCCACCTCCAGTCGGCAAGCCACGTGCACAAGACGCCCACAGCTTCACTTAATGCGCCAATGCGCGGTTTCGCGACCGCCTTCAACTGGGAAGATCCTCTGGCTGCATCGGAGCTATATACGGAGGAGGAATTGGCGATTCAGGACACAGCGCGACAGTATTGCCAAGAGCGCTTGTTACCCCGAGTTCTCGGTATGCGATCTCCCTGTTTGGGCAGGGCCGACACCGGTCTATGAAAGGCTCCATACGTTACGCAGAGGGATAATGGATATGAATGCTGACTTATGAGTATCTGTCAGATGCTTATCGAAACGAGAACTATGATCGCAGAATACTGGAAGAAATGGGCGAACTGGGTCTTCTTGGCGCCAGCATTGAGGGTTATGGTTGTGCAGGTGCCAGCACTGTTGCGTCGGGCCTGATCACTAAGGAGGTTGAACGGGTAGATTCCGGATACCGATCAGGGATGTCCGTGCAGAGCTCGCTGGCGATGACGGCCATCTACGAGTTTGGAACCCAGGAGCTAAAGGATAGATTTCTACCAGGGCTGGCCAAGGGAAAGATTGCTGGTTGTTTTGGTCTTACAGAACCTAATCATGGCTCAGACCCTGGTTCTATGGAAACGGTTGCACGAGAGCATCCTACTAAGAAGGGCTATTACTCGCTCTCCGGCACGAAGACTTGGATTACTAACTCCCCCATCTCCGATATCATGATAGTGTGGGCCAAACTGGAGAGCACAGGTAAGATCCGCGGGTTTGTGGTGGAACGTGACCAATGCCCTCCAGGCACCGTGGAGACTCCGGCTATCAAGAATAAGACCGCCTTACGGGCGTCTATCACCGGTATGATTCAGTTGGACGACTGCCCGGTTCCAAAAGAGAATATGTTCCCCGATGTTGAAGGTCTCACTGGGCCTTTCACCTGTCTTAACAGTGCTCGACTAGGAATTGCCTTTGGAGCCATGGGGGCTCTTGAGGACTGCCTTAGCCGCGCCCGGACCTATGCCCTGGAGCGGAAGCAGTTCAAGGGCAACCCTCTGGCGAAGTATCAATTAATCCAGAAGAAGTTGGCGGATGCTGCCACAGATGCTGCTTATGGAACGCTGGCAGCGACCCAGGTTGCTAGACTCAAGGACGAAGGCAAATCTACCCCTGAAATGATTTCCATGGTTAAAAGACAGAACTGTGACCGCGCCCTGGCCAACTCTCGGATGTAAGCAGTCCCACTTTCATTCCCCTTTCCTAGTCTGGATTATGGTACTGATCTTAACCATGCGATAGACTTCAAGAAGTTTTCGGCGGAAATGCAACCAGCGATGAATACCATATCGGCCGGCATGTAGCCAACCTGTTTGTGGTGCAAACATATGAGGGGCAGAGCGACATTCACGGTGAGTATTAGACCGAGTTAAAATCGCCGTCCTTTCCGGCATAAGGGGCCCGGTGCTAATGATTGGTGTAGCATTGATTCTGGGGCGCGCCATCACTGGAGTCCAGGCGTTTGTTTAGGACACTTGCCACTGTCATCCTCGTAGAATGGCTTGCGACTAATTTGGAAACAGTAATGTGTATAAATATAGTAGTTGAACAGGTCGGGACAGAAAGAAACGGTGCATCTAGTCATATAACATGGTTTAATGTCTAACCCGGCCAGTCCAATGCCCCGTGTCTGTTGCCGACCTAGCTTCAATCACTACACGATAGGCGCTGAGTCGTAAGTACATCTACTTGGTAGTAGAGCCTTCGAGAATCGGTACCTTATATGCACGTGATTTTGGACTGCGCCACGTGGACACGCGAGGCTTGATAAGAATGACAAATTGATGAAAAAAATACAATAAAACGGGAAGTTGCTGAAATTCAAGAATGAGATAGATCATTCGACATATGATATACATAGAGAGTATGAGTGAGTGTGTATTTGAGACCTTGCCTTGTGTGTTGGAGAGAAACGAACTTGAAACCATTTGTTACGCTGTCCGCTGTATGTACGCCGTATGTAGATGTTACAAAGTATCCCGACAAGATGGGTCTCTATTGTACTCCAGAGTGTACCTCTGGGAGTGTTCTTCCGCTTTTGCAATTGTCAAGGTAAGAAGGCCCTTGAGGAAAAAAGAAAAAGAAGGGAAAAGAGGGTCCATTACAGGCATAGGATCCAGTGTCCAGTCACAGACAAGAATCATGACTGAAAGTGGCGATACCTTAACCTGGTCATCTTTGGCACTTGCGCAATTGAAAAACTTACAGAGTAGGTACTACCTATTTCGTACTATTGTCCGGAACATGTATGGATAATTGTATATTAAATTTACTACTTAGTATTAGAGACTCTCTGTGTGGCTTAGAGGGGATGTGGCTGAGGAAGGTCCGTATGGTAAGGTATTATGACCCGTAATACGGTCACTGGATCTCGCTCATCCACTCTTGCCTTTCCCTTTCTCTCCTCTTCGCTCTCTCTCTCTCTTCCTCTTTTTCTTCTTTCAGCCCAAATTCCCCCTCTCTTTTTGCCCCCCCCTCCGACGTAATCAATCTCGCTGTGAGTACCTCACCACCAACACTCCTTTCCCCCAAAAAACTTTCCTTCGATTCTTGACGTATTCCTTCTCTTCCTGTCCATTACATCCTATTATATTCTTTTCCCCTTCTCCCTGCGCCTTAGAGTACTGACCGGATTGTGCTGTGCAGATTTCTTAAATTCGATACTAACCGCTCTTTCGACTGAGTGGTCGCTCCAAAAGCCTCTTTCTTTTTTTTAAAGGAAACAAAAAAAACCTCACATCACCTACAAAATGGCTCTTAAGAGAATTAACAAGGAACTCACTGACCTCGGCCGGTAAGATATCTATATCTCTATCTCCATGATTTCCCCTCTTCTCCATCGTGCCACTGGACGAAACACCCCACTATTCCCGCGGGGCGTTCATGAATCACTTCCTAAACCATGCCCTCCTTTGATCTAATCGCTGTTCTCCAGAAATGCTAACGCTTCCATTCTTTTATAGTGATCCCCCCTCTTCCTGCTCCGCTGGACCTCTAGGTGAAGACCTGGTATGATTTTCTGAATCCCCCCTCCTGGTTCCTACATATCAATCCGTTCCCGTTGACGGCGGTGTCGCGGGACCAGCACTTCGATCCCCTGTCCCCTGCACCCGTCGATCGCGAACTTATATAAAGCCCCAAAAATCAAATACTGACAGGCAATCTTCTCGCAGTTCCACTGGCAAGCTACTATTATGGGTCCTGTGAGTGAATTCCGAATCATAACACCTTGTTGGCTGCCTTGAGGGCTCGCCCTTCCTGAACAAATAGGGACCTTGTGGCCTGCCAATTCGCCTTTCATATACTTGCGAACATTATCACTAATGCGATTGGTTTATCAGGGTGACTCTCCATACTCGGGAGGCGTTTTCTTCCTAACAATCCACTTCCCTACCGACTACCCATTCAAGCCGCCTAAGGTCAACTTCACCACTCGTATCTACCACCCCAACATCAACTCCAACGGCAGCATCTGTCTCGACATTCTTAGAGATCAATGGAGTCCTGCTCTCACAATCTCTAAAGGTTCGTCGTCCGTATCCCGCGATCGCCGTTTTCAAGACTAACCGTTGTTTCGCAGTGCTGCTGTCTATCTGTTCGATGCTTACAGACCCCAATCCAGACGACCCATTGGTGCCTGAAATTGCGCATGTGTACAAGACTGACCGCCCTCGGTATGAAGCGACCGCCCGCGAATGGACCCGGAAATATGCTATCTGATCTTCGAATCCCAATATAACACGGCCACCTTGGTCTTCCAAATCGCTTCTGCGTCTTCTTTCGTCCCGTTAGATCAGATCCGAAGCCTGGCGTACCGTGATCGTAGATCCTTTCCTTGTTTTCCATTTGCGTGTCTTAAATTACCTGTTACCCATTTTCTTTATCGTTTTCTCCCTGTCGGCGGGAAATGTCATATCCAACGATCATTATGACCAATACTCATGCATTCATGGCATCTTTTTGTTTCAATCAATGGAGTCGGGCAAATTACGTGATGAGCATATAGCCCAAGGCTCGTGGGTCCGTCCTTGGGCCGGGGATAGGATGGAGGAGGATGTTGCTGGTACGGTCGTGAAGGCTTGCCTGAGGTGTGATGGTTGTGAGATGGCGTGAGGAAATCAGGTGGCGATGGTGTACTGGTGCTGGCGTTTGTATCAGATAGCAGCTATCGAGGCAAAGACCAATCAAACCAGTCTATTGATGATATCTTATTTCAAGGTGACGGACATGTTTCTTTCGTAACTCGTCGTACGTGCGTAATTTTCGCAGTCAACTGCCTAGAATTCATAATAGTATAAAACTGTATGTCTATAGAAGTACGGTCGCCCAAGGCTGAAGGTGTGTCACAGTGATGCGTATATATATATATATATGTGTGTATCGATATCTGAACCTCGCGTGTAATATGAAAACAGAGCACGCTATGTGTAAACTGACCCAAATTTGAAGATGGAATCATCAAGCCCATTTTTCCTGTCCACGTTGTATGTTGTCAGAACTAAGGATCTGGACCTCCTGTCCGAGTCTGTGGTATAGATTGTTCCTCTTTCTCGGATACCATTTCTGTCGATATAAAAATAAACTGATTGTTGAATCGATCCCAAATAGCAATAACTTCTTCCAATGTATACATAACATAACGCCAATGGTGATGCTGTGAACATGCCATACTTAGTTTTGTATGCCATGATGAAATTGAAGTATGATGAAAGACTCAGCATATAGAGAGATGAAGAAGATGAGAAGAGATGCAAGAAGCGATAAAAAAAAAGTAGCGGTGTAGCGGGGAAGAAGAGAGCAAAATCTTCCCTATGCAACTTGACTTCCCCTCCGACTGCTGACCTTGGAAGGAGCCTTGGAGCCCCCTGCTACGCTGCCGCCAGCCTTGATGGTCCGCTGTGATGCCCTCGAAGCATGGCTCGAAACCTGGCTCACACTGTCACTTGGCTTGACGGGCTCATCAAATTTGCTGGAATGTCTAGAAACCCGGGAAGCCGCTTTAGAGGCGTGGGAACGATGGGAGACAGAGGATCTCCGCGAATCATCAACCTGGCTGATTGAATCATCGGGAGTAACATTGGTTTCGACGTCAACATCGTCATATACGCTCTCTGGAAGCGGGATATTGCGGGCAGAAACACCTGATTTAGCACCGCTGCGGCTGGAAGCAAATGATGCTATAGAGCCTTCGGGCAGTGGGACGTTGCAGGCACTACGCGTCGCTGAGACAGTGCTGCTGGAATGAGATCTTGCAATTGAATGGCGAGAAGAATGACGAGAAGAATGGTGCGACGAATGGTGTGAGCTGTGTGAAGAGTGATGGTCTTGATAGTTGGCCTTGGATGGCCTAATCGTCGATGACGAATACACGCTTCCGTTGTCCATCGCTCGTGACTTGTCATGGAAGCTGCTGATCAGAGTGGCCTCATAACCCCGGGAATCAACCGATGGTGGGTATTCAATCGCCCTGACAGGATAGTCGTTACCACTGTACATGCTTCCCTCAGAGGCCCGGCGTCCGTTCTGATCAAGGTACACACTGCCCCCGCCTCCTCGCGGAAAAAATTCCGAGCCCTCGTAGATGGTGCTTGCACGAGGGTTCTTTGAGGTGACACTGCGAGTCAAGGTCGGACGTACTTCTGACTGAGAGTAGACACTTCTGGCCGGGGGAGCCTCGATGGCTCTGAAGCCTTGCAGTTCCTGGGATGGAGATGAGGCTTGGGATGGAGATATAAGTTGCGCAAAATCTCGGGGCGAGTATTGGGGTGGGGGTGTTGTAGTTTCAGAAGGCTCTGAATCGCCTTTTGACATTGCGTATGCAATAGCCGCGCCCGCAGCAGCTCCGATAAGAGTACCAACGATGGTCTTCGCTGCCTTGCCGTCGTCGGTTTTCTGGGTGGTGTGATGCACGACATATGTTGGTGACGGCGCCGGCTGAACTTCGCGGGAAATGACTGATGGCACTCCACGTTCAGAGGGCGCAGCTCGCTCCACAGCAGTCGTCGCCTTGGAAACATAGGATCTAGCTTCAGATCTGGGAGGAACCACGCTCTCGGGCCTGACAGAGCTGGCTTTGCTTGTCGCTTTCGAGACAATCGAGGGAGCTGTCTTTGATACAACCGAGCCATTCTCGAGAAGAGCCAAAGCTGACCTGCTAACCTCCGACCTAGCTGATGAGCTGCTCGGACGGTAAACGGCCTCTATGCTGTTACCATCAACATCGATGATGGCTGCGCTGTAGTAGCCAGATTCAGAATCACGGGTTTTTGGCTCTCCGTGAATCTTCCCCCCAGCCTTCAATGCGTGGATGAAGAACTGGCCTACTGCATCCTTTGATGGGGCAGGAAATGCAACATGTGCGGCGCCAGCTGGCACTCTAAAAAGCGATTCAGCACACAATCATGCATGAACTTGGGTTTGCATTGGCCGGGCGCTTTCACTTACCCTGGTTTTTGCTCCGTTATCCAAAAGTCTGCCGGTTCCCCGGGGTTCTGGCCGAAGCCAATATAATCGTCATGACGACCAATAAACTGATAGCCCAGGGGCTGTAGACAGGAAAGGAAGAATGATGTTGAGGTGGGGAGGTGTGAGACAGTCAAGGTAAGATGTGATACAGGCATGTCCAATGAGGAGAAGGACTCGCTGGGTTGTCAGCGAGTACGCACGCGACGGGTTGATCCTAGGGGAGGAAGTATGATATAGAGGATGGAAGCAATAACCAAATGCTTCAGACTTCGTCCTCACAAGTACAGGGTCCCAACCTGAAGATTGACTGAGGTTGAAACGGGAAAAGACGTTTGGAGAAAAACAAGGATATATGAATGTACGAACAGTAATGACCAAGTGAAAAGTAGAATGGGACGTAAAGGAAGGAGCAACAGGGTGACAAGATATATTATTTCGAGGCCAAGCTATCTATACGGGGGTTATCCCAAGAGTGCCCAACTTATATCCAATCAGACTGATCGGAAGCTAACAAAAAAGAAAGATTTGTTCCCGAAGGAAACAATCTGCTCTAGTGATGCAAAACACGGTCTAGCATAGCAGGTATTATTGCATAAGCTCGCAATGCGTCCGAAAGCAAACCAATCCCGACGAAGTGTCGACCTAGACTGGCTCTGCGTTCTCTTACCGAAAAAGACGAAATCCTGTCGGAAGACGGTCAAGAGACCCATGATGTTACCTATCGGTGAAGCTAGAAACGAGGGGAAGAAAACGCTCTCACAGTCCGCCAGGTCATCGTGGGGAAAGCCTGGCGGCCGGTCCTGTAGGTGGCCCTGTCGGCATCGGATGGGGCGCCTATCAGGAAACGGTGGATACTGCAGATGGGCCAAGCATCAAACCGCATCATGTCAGAAGTCGAAGTGAATGAGGCGACGATACCAGGGTTGAGGTGGAGGATGGTGATTGGTAGTGGTGGAGTCAGTAGAGACAACACAGTACTCCTTCCTACTATTTTTCAGTAATCACGATAATAATCATAATAGTAGCCATAAGAACTGTGATAGGAAATGATGCTAAGAAGGGGATTCAAGATTCTAGCTCGATAGGCCCCAGCCAGGGTAGTTGGGCTTTGGTCTTGAAAGAAACTTACACAGGGTGCCTCGGTGCTCTTGCATTCAAAGACAGGGCAAAGACGAATAGTTTCACGTAAAGGACCGTCTGGGGGGGCCACTGAGGGGCATTTGGTCACCCTGACCGATGGGGAGTTTTGTTCCTGCTTTGGGCACTTCTGCTGCTCTTAGTCGCTGAATGGCGCCGTCTGACCGCCAAACAACACCCACTTGGTTTCGGTGTCGTGGATCAAGTGTCATGGCTATTCGACGAATGAGGGGTTGTAACATTAAGGGTCATGTTTTCCGGAAGGAAGGAGAACGAAAGCAAATAAAATGAAATGGCCACTGGGCAGGCCTCACTTGGTTTCAAGAGACTGGGCCCATGCAGAGGATCTGGCATCAGCGTTGATCCTTAACTCCAGTAATGAACTAGGATGAATGGTTTTGCACGTAACCAAACCGCCCCCCTCCAGAAATGCCACACGAATCAATCCGTCCACAAGTCAAGTGAAGCGGGAGATCCACATCAAGGAATTGCTGCGATGTCTGCATGCCACGTTGAAGAGGGAGACTCCATTCCCAGCCACTCGAACCACCCCGATCGATACTTGCATATGGAGTCAATGCAATTCTCCATTCTGGGTCAATGGTGCAGTTATTGTTAGACCCCACAGATAGAAGTGAGTCACAGAGAAAAAGGGGGAAGAAGAGGGAAAGGAGGCAGAGTGTAGTGATGGAGGGGACAAACGAAAAGGGCTGTGAGAGAGAGTTGCATGGCCTCAGGCATTTGGTCACGATGGTTCGTCTTGTTCACCTTTCCCTTTCCCTCTTCTTCTTCTTCCACCCTGAACTATCTTTTGGCTACACCAAACCACGCGATATCTTGATATCATTAGTGATCTTATTTTATGGCCGCTTTGCGACTCGCCTCTCAACTTACTGTCTTTGACATGCAGGCCGCTGAATATTTTATACACGTTTCGCTTCTCCGAAGCATGCATGTACTCCTACATACCTACGTGACAACGTGCTACCCTACTCCTACCAATAAAAGAAGCAAATGTTGACTGATGTCAATGTCAAGCATGAGCGCGGAGCGTCTTGTCCCAAAGACATTGCCAATAGTTGATTTCCCCATTATGTTCGTGTACTTAATTCTATTATTAACAATCACGTCATCTCTTGATCTTCAGGTGCAATACAAAGCCCCAGCACTGTACAGTTACCTCTGTTCGCGCAAAGGAGACTGAAGAGATGCAGATTGTGGAAGAACGCAGAACCTCGCTGGGGTTGGTCGAACTGCAAAGACTAGTGGCAGAAGAACTTTGGAAGAACCCAGACCACACCCTCACCACTTTCTTATCGCAGATATCCCTGATGCCTTCTTGATAAGGGCGAGCTATCCAAACGGAATCTGATAGCTCTTTTAAAAGAGCCCTTAATATAGTGATCGTGTAACCTTCGGTATCGCGCGGCGCTGAAGGCTGCCATGATGCACAAAAAACAGGAAACGCGAAAGATACCAAAAAACAATAGGAGACTGTAGGTAGTGAGCCCAGAACGGTAAATAGGATGTGGCACACACGTCCTTCCAAAGTTGGTGTTTGCTGCACTCCTGGCATCTCAAATTGGGTGGATAGTCGCAAGGAAATTCGTTACCTCGTCAAGCTTTGGCCGTTCCTATCGAAGGAATATTGTATCCGAGACGTGCGAATCATACAATATCCCACACTTCCTCGGCCGCATGGCAGAACTTGCTGCACGCCACGCTAGCGCTCAAACTGTAGTTGCTGATACTGATTGTGTCGTCCTTGAATGAATCGGCAAAGTCATCGTGACCTTTGGCCATGGCCCCGACGAAGATACACACGCTCTCCTTAGGGCCTAGCGACTCAATGTAATCTCTGGTCCGCACCACGGGAGCCTCATAACTGAGGGTCACCTTGCGGCAATTCGGGGGCAGATGATCGGTGATGGGGTTCTTGATCACCTTGAGCAACTTCTCCTGGGAATTGGTGGAGCGGATCGAGAGTCGGTGCAGGAGCTGGACCATGAGACCAGCGAAACGCTTGAACGTACGCGGAATTCGAACACTTGGGTTCACTTCGATCAGAACGCCTTTGGCCGTGTGGATGAAAATTTGGAGTTTGCCGGCCTTGTTGACAGGGGAGTCGAGCAACGTGAGAAGACACTGCACCATGTCCGGTTAGTTTCTCTCATCGAAGACTCATAAAATAGGAGCCACAACTCAAGGAAAGATATACCTGATGAGTGATATCTGGTCGAGCTTCACTGATGTCTCTGTTCATCTTGCGCATCACACCGATATGCTCATCACTGTTCAGCAAGGAGTATTTCTCATCACGACCGGCGCCATTGCGTCCACCGTGGGAGGCACGATAGGTCTCCAGACTAGCATGGGAGAGAACAACAATTAGGCGTTGGGTTTCCTTGTCGTTGGCGGCAATGGGAACATGTTGCTCGGCGACGAGTTGAGGTAATTCCGGGGGCGGGCAAGACTGAGTCCCTGAAGTTTGATTGCGATTAGCATACACTACAGTGCATTCTGATGGCATGTTGAACGGGATATTAAAGGAGGGGTTGATGGTTGCGGGGCTGGCTTGGGAGAACCACAACTGGTTTGATGAAAGCGGGGGGTAATGAAATCGGGGTGACACGGGCGTTGTCTCAAAATTGGACACAGCCGTGGAATGCGGAACCAACGAAGAAGGATAGAGAATATTATAGAGGACGGACGGTCACTCGAAAAAAGTCCAAGTAGACCGATGTCTTCGAATTGGTGCCTCGAGACATGAAATAAGGATGCAGAAGGGATTCGATAACCAAAAAAAGAAAAGAGAGTTTTGGATGGGGAGGGCAACAAAAAAGAGGGAAAAAAAAAGGTAAAAGAACAGGCTCTGAGTTACGACCGGATATGATATATAAGGTAAATAATGGGGACTCAAGTGGTATACGTACTCGCACGCTTTCTCTTCCCTGCTGCCTGAATATCTTGTGACATGATGTCGGATTTGAACGATCGAATTTCGTGGTGACTGAAGGGGAACTAGAAGAGCTTTCACAATGCTCTTTCGCTTTCCCTCGGGGTGAGGATTGACACGAGGAGAGAAAAGAGAAAAAAAAAAAAGACCCGAACAGGGAGAATGAGCCAAGGACTGGAGATAGGACTTTTAAGGAAGTGTGGATGTAATTACAAGGCACAATGCTTCTTGCTTTCTTTCTTCCTACCTACCTGCTCCGTGGCTTTGGACGGTTCTCTGGAGACCACAGAATATTGGATCTGAGAAGGTGATAAGATTGAAAGATGTGACTGTTGGACCGGCGGGTTGATTCGCAGACAGCGGAAAAAGAAAAAGAAAAAAAAATTAGAGCAAACCAAAGCCAAACTGCCAGACTTACTTCGGGCCCGCCTTAGGAATCAACGCTGCTTCGGGACAGCTAAACTGAAGTGGAATAGTCAACCCAGTCAGACTGAATCCCCATTCATCCAGTCTTCTCACCCTGCTCCACTCTCCTCAAACCTCCAATCCTTCTAGACTCTAGAGAACGGATGAGTGATGAAGGAGGTATGCATGTCTCGACTCCCCCAGTTCTCGCTCACCACCCAGTGTCTGTCTGACAGCGCCATTGTTCGCCGAGTATGTTCCATTGATCTGACCTAACCTCCTATGTCTAATCTAAATATTCTATCACATAAGCTTACTATGTTATATGAAGCCATACTCATTTCCCCTCAACACTTGTCAGTTATCAACAATACAGTACATCATAGACCTGATTACCAGGGGTCATTTTCAATGTCATCTCATCTCGTCTTTGAGATTGTAGTGAGAAAAAGCCTAAGGATCAGTAACCGGCACGGCTTCTTGTAGACCCTTGGCCGGCCGTATGCACCAATCTATACTTGGGTTCTCAAGGCATACTTGACACAAGGACCCTAGAGCTCAACTGGGAAGGAAGCACTGCCAAGTTTGAGGATCGACCTGGTGTCTTTCAGATGACTCGATGTACCACCCCGTACATACACGAAGGCAGCAGTTTGGCCATTGAAAGGCGCATGGCAACCACCTCTTCCATGTTAAGGTTACACCTGTGATGTTTGAGCTTGTTTTCTACCACCTAGAACAAAGTACACCCTGCAGAGTTTACCATGAGCACATCTATTCGGCGGCTGGAACTTTGGAAGTGTTCGATGATACGTATGCACTGTACTTCTTCAACGTATCTGGGTTCTGGAGGAACCATTATGCGACGGAGTGTCCATAGCCGTGATCCACTCCGGGACATTTTGAAATTGGAACACAGTCTGACTGAACTAGTGGTAAATAAGGAGTGCCTTAGATCTATCTCTATGCACAGGATCTGTTCATAACCTGGCGTCTATTGACTGATGGCGTTCTAACATCGGAACCCTGCAGCAGCACACTGCTCGAGGAGTGATGAAACGAGGATAAACCAACCTGCCGTTCTACGGACTCTATATGATAACTAAATTAGAATGTGCTTCTGCCGATCTCTCTCGGCCTCCATTCATGTGTGATGGACTTTAGCGGGGTAATGATCAGACGCCTCACAAGTTGCCACCATGGAATCCCACTTGGGCTAAGTTTTACCACTTTCCACTTGGTCAGAAGGTAATACTGATACAACTTGGTCACGATAAGCAACCCAGAGTCATATATTGGTGTGCGGTCAGAGGTACAGGTACAAACTATCTACTCGATCCTGGGGATAGCACTAGGATTGACTGGTCAGTTACTTTCTCAGTGCAGTTCTACTGAGTACCATAATCAGTAAGAAGGTGGAAGAGGGGGAACCTAAACAAGGGGTGGGCCTGAGCAGTCAATTTCTAAAGAGGTTTATTGATGATTCTTATTTGAACCTTTTGCGTGGTACATCTAGGGAATATACAGAGTACGGAGTAGATGAATGTATTACATCCCTTTACGAATCACAAACATGCCATTTGCAGGGAACAGAACAGAAGAGTCGAGGTTATGTCTATTCAGTACCCCTGTCTTGGAATTTGGCCAAAAATAAAATAACTGGAAAGAAAACTAGAAAACTAAAATAAATAAAAAAATAAAAATAAAAATGGAAAGGAAAGAAAACAAAACAAAAAAAAAAAAAAAAAAAAAAAAAAAAAAAAAAAAAAAAAAAAAAAAAAAAAAAAAAAAAAAAAAAAAAAAAAAAAAAAAAAAAAAAAAAAAAAAAAAAAAAAAAAAAAAAAAAAAAAAAAAAAAAAAAAAAAAAAAAAAAAAAAAAACCTTGAATACTTATTAGGCGCAATCACCGTCACAGCTCTTCTGTCCAGTAAGGTCGCCAGATCCATCAGCAAGGGCATGGACGAGGCTGGTTTGATCCTCCAGTAGATCTGTGAATATCCACTCTTTGAACGGTATGTATGGAGGATGCACCGGGGGAGTCGTCTAGTCCACCTACTTGGAATTCCAGTCAACCAACGGCGATTAATCTAAATTAAGTAGTAATACAGAGAGAGAATCACTTCACCATGAAGGACTCTTCGATTTACTTCCATGTCCTTCAATCATAATAATAATAATAATAATAATCATAATAAAAAGAAAAGAAAAATACATACGACCAAAAACAAGCTTGCCACATCATCACAGTACCTAAGTTATCTACTACGCAACATATGAATGACTCCTACTCAGGATCCTAACATACTCCAGGCTGCAACGCATGTACGACTGATATGGTTGGTGGCCGTATCGTCGTTCATTATTTCAGGAGGCGAAGTCAAGTATAAGTTTGGGAAACATAACACGACAGCGAAGAGAGACAGGAGGAGCTGATGCCGTGTCTAGAGTTCCACAATCTCCAAGCATTAGTGGATTCCTTTGATGGATGTATATATTAGATGATGAATTCTTAGCATTCTCCTGGAATCGAGTCTCCTCCAACAACCGGCAGAATCCAGCGAAACCTATCTAGGTAACAGTTACTCCGTACTTCGTGTTGGGTTCTCAGCTTGAAGAGTGGCCTCCCCTGCTTCTTGCGGATCTTCTTACGTCCACCCCCCATCCCTTGATACTTAGTCACCGTTCTTTCTCCTTCTGCGAGGATTCACGCAGACACATATATCGCCGTGATCCCATATCCAGACTGACTATCTGGTCACCCGTTTGAGAACCCTGGGTCAAGAAGTATGTAAGTTGTGAAGGAAACCCTCCCTTTTGTCCATCAGGAGACGGCGGCGTTTTTAGTCCCTCACGATGCGTTTCTGCGCCCGGCGAGCAATATGACTAAATGGGGACTAGTTCCTGGGCACGCGTTTCCGTCACCCGTCGATCAGTTGGCCGCCGAAGCCTTCCGTCAATTTGGAAAATAAATCATCATCATCAGTGAAATCATAATAAACACCTCCCACCTTTTTTGTCAACATCTTTTCTTTTGTTGGATTTTCACCCTTACAACGTTCATCCTACCCTCTATCGCATAAACTCGGAAGGCCATAGATGCTTGGCTCGCTCGAATATATGATTTGAAACAGGGAGATGCCGTGGACTGTAACAAATTCATTCAAGCGGTACGTGATTCGTTGCCTGATTTTCCCACCCCTTGGATTCCGCCACTCCAGCTAACAAGGGAATATCTAGAGGCCTTATGATGAAAACGTACGGTAGACCCGTATGGCGCGTCTACGATGATGACCTAAGTCCAGCGGCGAAGAAAAGACGCGTCCAATCGGGGAATGAATCGGACGAGGCAGAGAACAGCATCCAGTACGCCATTCGCGAGTCGTCCGCCGCTGTCCTGTCCAGTCCGTCGCGTCGCAATTCCATCCTTCTCTCTGAAGGAACGCAGGATGATGACCTCTCTACACCTCCGTCCTCACCGCCGCCGCGCTTGAGTTCACCTCCGGCCAACACGCGAAAACCCACTTTCGCGTTTCTCAAACGCAAACAATCGGCGAACAAGGAAGCCGGCAACAGCTCCCCACTCACTGAGGTCAACTCCAATAGTGTACGCCCATCGGTAGACCCTCCCAAGAAGAAGGCAACGTCGCAGCAACCCGCCTTGAAACAGATGCAACTTGACCTAGGGCACGAAGTGAGAAGAACCTGCGCGACCTGTGGAATGGAATACGTGCCGTCGAACTCGGAGGATGCAGCTCTACATAAGAAGTTTCATGATATGAATACAACAGGAGTGGATCTGGGTAAAGCATTCATGAGGGCAAATGCCTCGCGCTGGGTCTATGAGGCTACACGCTTCGATGAGGGCTATGTGGTCATTGTCGATCGAAAAGCGTCTCCGACCGCGAAGAATCAGGCCAAGAAGGTTCTTGAGGTTATCAATAAGGAGTTGTCTTCCCCCGAGATCCAAGATGATGTCCTATGGAGCCAGACGGAACCCCCGAGGCACTTGCGCAAAAACGGTGTATCGGAGAAAGTGGACCGTTACAAAGTTTTCCTGCATATGAAGGATAGTCGATGTGTCGGTGCCTGTTTGACGGAGCGAATTTGGGAATCACGACCGGTTGAGAAGCCTGCTAGCCAGACCAATCGCCCTGATTCTGCAGTCACGGTTCGCAACGAGACCCATCCGGCGATCGTGGGGATTTCACGCATATGGACATCCGGGTCATCGCGACGGAAAGGGATCGCGATGGATCTTTTGGACTGCGTGGTCAGCAATTTTATATACGGCATGGAAATTCCTAAGGAGCAGATGGCATTTAGCCAGCCTACCGAAAGTGGTAGAGCCTTGGCGCAGTCGTTCTTTGGGGATGAGGAGTGGCATGTATACGAGGAAAGCTGAACGAAGTTTGCATATCATTAACATCTGGAGAAAAACCGTCCTGTGGAAGGACGATACACGTTTCATTTTTTCACCCTTCTCTCTTTTTGCTTTTTTCTTAATAAACGGGCGAGCTGATACCCTCCTTTCTCGGACAATGGAACTCGAGGGAGGAATACTGTGACGACCATTTATCATTTCGTATTGTATAACCCTGGTGTTTGGGAAGGGTAGTCTGCTTTTTTCATGCCGATCTTTTATTTCCCCCTTTTTTTGGGTTAATCTTCTTCTTGTAACATATACCTATTCTTTATCATTTCTCCCTTTTTTTTTTCTACTTCACTATTTGTTTTGTTTTATTTTCCCTGGCGGGGATGCAAGACAGGCTAAACGCACACGCAGAAGTCATTGATGCTTTTCACTTTGAGTCTCTCCTTAAGGCTAGTACTACCTCAAATATGTCCGGGTTACAGTTAAGTTGGCGACTCCTAAGGTACTAAGTACCAAAGGTACCTTAATTAGGCAGTAGTGTAGGTACCTAATTGACCGCACAGCCGGGGCGACACTTCGTGGCGCGAACCATTGGCCGTTTAGTTGCGCTTTCCGGAAGCCGCGCGAGTGGCCAGCGGCCGTCGACTTTCTTTGCCGACTGATGATGTTTGTTATTCTCTTCTTTCTGAACTTTCTCTTCCAGTTTATTTCCCATCGCTCCCATGATTGGTGCCTCCCACTTTCTCTGCGATGTCTGGGTTAAATCCATTCCGCCCTAGAAAGACAGAGAGTGAGTTCGACCCGCCGCTTCCGGCATCTTGGGATAGTCAACGCTCAGTGCTGACCGTTGTAGACCCCTCAATTCATCGTTCTTCACCCGCTACCTCGATCTCCGCAAAATCAGCCTTTTCTACACCCCCATCATCTACTACGGCCTCTCAGCATGCCCTCTTTCAGCCGAATGGCCTTGCCGGAGCCCCGCCCACGTCCCACGTTCCGGACCTCGATGACACGATGTCCTCCGATGATCAATCCGTATCGGATCCCTTTCATCAGGGCATACACATGAGTGAGGATGACATGGAGGATCGAGACGGAAGTATATCGTCTGCAACATTTGACGTCTCCAAGTCTCGCGGCGGTGATTATCTCCAAGAAACCCTCCACAACACTGGTCCACACACAGCTCCATACCTTAGTCAACCAGCTCCGGCGATCCCGACAACGCCATCTATAAGACAGACCGGGAGGGCAAGCAACGAAGAATCCCTCCCCGAGAGTGAAAACTATAAAGACTCTGGCAACATAGCGTCTGGAAGCTCTATCCAATTGCTGGCCCATCATTCAGGTACTCGTGCCGCAAAGAATTCCGCCACGGATGTTTCTCGAAGCACTTCACGAACAGACGCATCGAAACGAGCTATAGTAGGAGACCATATGCCAGCAATTGATGCAGAGGCAAGACCTCTGGTCAGTCGTTCAGGCAATAGGGAGAAGATACCGCCGCCTCCGCCCAAGAGCCACCATGGGAAGTTGATCAACCCTAGCCCTGGCTCGACTCCCTCCTCTCCTCACCCCGCACCTTTCAAACCTACAAACCGCTTTTCATTTCATGGCCTCCCCCCGGAGTCGTCATCGTCACCCAACCCATCACAGCTAAGAGTGGATTATTTCACCGGATCGGCTAGTAGCGAAGCCAAAAAGCCAAGTGAGCCTTTAAAGCGCAGCCAATCTCAATACAAGCGACCACCGACACCGCCGCTGAGTAGGCGGCACAGCCAGATGAGAAGGTCCAAGACCACCGTGTCCAAGCCAAATCCTAGCAGGCTTTCTATGCCGGCCGTCAAGATGGAGGGCACTGAGTCCCCTCCGCCTAGTCCAAGCTCTTGGAGCTTGAACCCTTCGCGAACTCGGGATACCAGACCAGGTTTTTCGTCTGAGGAGAGCCCCCGGAGACCTTCTATACAGCACCAGAGCGCTAGTGCGGTGATATCCACGCCGGGCACAGATACCTCGGCTCCATCATCTCAGTCCAACTCCCGGACGCCTTCCATGAAACGAGCGTCGATAGGCAACCCTTTGCCACCACCTCCGCCTCCACGACGCACACGAGGATCCAGCAGTCAGAGTAATGATAGCACCCGACCGACAAGTCTCCATTCAGAGAAGCGGCCGGAAGTGCACGAAGAATATATTCCTCATCCGTCCAATGCCAATGATATCTTGGCTGATCTATCGCGTCTACAGAAGGAGGTGGATGACCTACGGGTTCATTACGAGACCCGTAAGCCTAGTCATTAATATATATCTGGGCCGGAAGGAAGCTGGAGTCTGATAGGTGATGGAACCATTGGACACGGGGTTTGTGCGTGTGAAGCCTACTGCTGATGTTATTATTTTTATTTCTTCTTCCGCTACTACTACTACTACTTCTTCTTCTACCACCACTACTCTTCCTCCCCCTACCTGATTCTATATAACTCGTTCCATTCCATGAATCGGCTGATGAATGAATTATAATGTCCAAGTGCTATCGAGTATTATATGGGTTCATTTACTAGACAATTGCATTGGAATTTGACACTCATGTTTAAAAAAAAAAAAAGAAAAGAAAAGAAAACCACGGTCGTTAAGTATGTAGTCCCGAAGTACAAGGCCTCTTTTCCAGTTGACACAAAGCACACCTACTACCTAGTACTAGTTGACTGTCAAACCAGAGGATCTTCAGCTAAGTGCTATCCTCAGGCCCACACTACCCCACTGTGATGCATGATTGGTCGATCCGAGGAACTCCATGGCGATGACATCATCGAACTCCTAAAGGGGATTTCCCAAAGTATGACCGTTTGGGTTGTGTCGGTTGCATTACGACGGAAGTTGGTTGAACTTCTATATATACATATGTATACACCCCTATCCACGCAGAGAAAGAGAGAGACAAAATCAAATTCGATCAATAAATTACTAATGTTTCTATATACTCTACACAAAAAATAGTGAGGCAGAGAAAGAGAGAGAGAGAGAGAAAGAATATGGGTTAAATCATGACTAGTGACGCAGCCCATCTAGCCTCACTTTCATTTCATACATAGTTAGTGACCTACCTAGTATGTAGTAGTTAAGAGTAAAACGAACCCGCTCATTGCATTGTACTCTACCCCCAACTTCCCGTCTGCATGACGATTCACTCCTATTGGAACCCAAGTTGCCTCCCACACCTTCAAGTTCTACCCCCCCAATTCATCCGTCATTCCACCGCTTAACGTTCAATCATACATCCTCCAGTGTCCTCTAAACTTTTGATCCCTAAGCCGCGGTGGAGTCTGATGCTCCTGCGAAACTCCTACACTATCGTTTCATATTCACCTTATTTTTACTTCATCACCGGCCATTTCTGCCGTAAAGACTCCTTTCTGTTCTCGGCTGATTGCGTTTCCAACTTGTCGCACTTCCAGTTGTTCGTCTAGAGACATCTTCAACCGCATTAACCCCCCTAAGTCTTGAAACCGCGAGCATCCTTGGGTGATTTCTCCTCCTTTTTACTTACTCCTTCCCGAGCAGAAGAAAATGACGACTCCGACTTTGATCAACCTCCCACCCCCTCCCTCTGATCCAGTGACCCCGTCAGATATGGGACCGTAAGCTTCCTTGCCCTTCCTATCGGACTACTTGGTCTATATGATGCACCGAGAGCGATCTAACATTTACTACAGTGGAACCCCAAATTCTGGCACAACATCGCTCTCAGCTTTGTCAACCACCGCCATCAAAGACGGCCATACAGGCCATCCACTGCCACATGGTCGCCATGCCCACCACGCATCTTCTGCATCAACGAATTCTACCACAACTCTGGAGGCAGAGCGGGCCGACCGCATTTCGCGTCTGGCGGGGCTGGAACGGGTGGTAGCCGCCCGGACTAGTGGAGGGTCACAGTCGAACACCACAGTTCCGATGTCGCATACCCCAGGCTATTTTGATACCAGCTCCACATTGAAGGAGAGAAGCACCGTGGGTAGCGCCAGCGCTACGGGCAGCGTGGGCGCTCGTACAACATGGGCGAGCGGCAGTGATGCGTTTGACGCCGACAAGATGAGCGAGGAGCCGGACGATGGAACTTCTAGCGTTGGTGATCTCAGTGATGAAGGCGACGCTAGCCTCGTCGGGTTTGGAGAGGGTGCTAGCACTATCAGCGGGCCGATTTCACATCCAAATCTGAACCGGACATCATCGGCAGGTCGGCCAAGTTCTTTAGGTAGCCCTAGTATTACCCGCGCCAATTTAATGCCTTCAACATCATCTCAACACTCCGGTGATGGCGGAATGATACCAGTGGCATTGTCGCCAACTGGATCAACCACACCCGAACCAGTGCAGGACGCTCGAATGGTCGATGGGATGACTTATGACCCGGATGTGGTTGATACCACTGTGAGAACTCCTCGGCTTGCCACTCCTCTAGGTCGAGATGATTCTAGTAACCTTTAGGGAGATAGGAGTTCGGGCTTATTGTAGGGAAAATCAATGAAACGATAAATGGGCGTTTCTCAACAGCGTCAGTTTTTTTTTTTTGTCTCTCTTTCCTTCTCTCATCTTGTTTTGACTCATATTTTCGTTTCTCTGTCCTTTTTCTTTTTTTCTCTGGCATTGTATAAGTATGAAAATGAAACGTTCAGTTTTATCATTCTCACCCCCCCTCCGATTTCTCCAGTCATATCCAATAATTTCGGAAGGTGTGTTCCATACTCCAGAAGCTGCAGGTTATTGAATAGGCCTCTTTCTGTGCTATTGAGAGGCTTATGGCGTTTATTAAATAAACTTTGAGATTGGTCGCCACATTAGAGTAGTGAAGATTACCTAGTAGTATGCACAACCGGCGAAGTTGTCTAGCGAATACACTCCGTAGAGAGGGTCAAATTCATTGATCTTGGCCAAAGAATACCAGGTAAAGATATAGAATCTAAATCGCATTTTAGCTCGCTGTTAGCGGGTTTCAATTGGCGCTTTGAGCTTCTCTGCAGAATTGCCGCCGCAGGTTCTTTTTTTTTTTCTTTTCCTTTTTTTTTCTGCCCCGAACAAATTTCCCTCGCTTTCTCTTCCTTCCACCGCTTCCCTCGCCCCAATCCACTCTTCTCTCCTCACTCGTCCTCCTCCACTACCACCACCTCCCACTCACGCTCCCCTACAGTGTTCCTGTCCCATTTGTTGCTGGCATTGACTTGTCAAGCACCGAGGAATTCTGAGCTTAGAGACCCGACCGCTATTCTGACCGGCCAACTTATTCGCTTTCGGATCCTTTGTGTGTGGGCGGCTGTGTGTCTCGCTGCGTCAGACAAACAACATCTCGCCACGCATAGTTGCAGCACCTTTATCTTCGCTTTTGCCTCCATCCAACCGACGACGGAGAACCACTGAGACTTGGGTTTCTCTGGTATCATTGCTCTATAATTGTCTGTTACACAATCCTATTGGAAATCTTTCCATTCAGCTTCTCTTCGTTGGATTAATCACTGCGACATTGCATCTGCGCGCCCGTTCTGCTGCATTTTACAAATTCTTCATTTTTGCATAAAGAACAGAAGCTAGAGAGTCGACATGGCAGCTCCTACACAGCTTGCTTGTGGGTATTCCTTATTTGCATTGCTTCTTGGTCTTTTAGTGCCACTGTGGATAGACGTTTGAAGGGTACGATGAATGACCATCCGCTAACTCCATGCAGTCCGGACAGTTAAAGGGCTTGGCATCCTCGATGCGGACCCTGTCTATGAGCCATTGTCGGGGTTTGAGAGGTAAATATTTGTCTTACCTTGTCTAATCGTCCACGTTGAACTATGCTGATCTGATGTTTTATCGTGCTCGCAGACCTGAGGGGAACCTTCGCTGTAGCGCTTATTCTCCCTGTGGCCGGTATTTTGCATGGGCATCTCCCGAGAAGTATGCTATCTCTTTATCTTGAGGAAAGTATTGTGCCTGCTAACTGGCTGTCAGGGTAACTATTATTGATCCTTCCGTCGGACACATCATCACGAATATCCCTGCCGATAACGTTTTTGAGCTGGGATTCTCACCCCTCGGGACCTACTTGATCACTTGGCAGCGTCCGTCGAAGGATGCGAATGGTGATGCAGTCAAGAACTTGAAGGTTTGGAAGATCGTGGAGACGGCACCAGAGAGCAACGGAGATGAACACGCGATTGTGGGCAGTTACGTCCAGAAGTCGCAGACGGGCTGGAACCTTCAGTATACGTCTGATGAGCGTTACTGTGCTCGGGTTGTCACCAACGAGGTTCAATTTTACCAGAGCGACAACCTGTCCAAGCCGTGGAATAAGCTGCATGTGGAGGGGGTGATCGACTTCGCGCTCTCACCCGGAAAGAGTCAGTCTGTTGCCGTATTTGTGCCTGAACGCAAGGTTAGGGAAACTAAAACTCTGTTGCTCGGATCATTGATTGGCTGACGCTGTTATCACAGGGTCAACCCGCTGCAGTCAAGGTGTTCATGGTGCCTCAGTTCGGGGCTCCTGTCTCGCAGAAGACTTTCTTCAAAGGTGACAAGGTTCAGTTGAAATGGAATGCCTCGGGAACTACTCTGCTTGTGCTTGCCCAGACCGAAGTTGATCGGACAGGCAAGAGTTACTATGGAGAGACCACGCTATACCTACTCGGTGCTACGGGTGGTTTTGATTCTCGTGTTGACTTGGGTACGTGCATCGCAGTGCCTGTCGGATCGCCAGAAAGCAAATGCTAATGTGATCATTCTGTAGACAAGGAAGGTCCGATCCACGATGTTACCTGGTCGCCCAACTCTAGAGAGTTTGGTGTTGTCTACGGCTATATGCCAACCAAGACCACGATCTTTAACTTCCGTGGAGTACCGCAGCACAGTTTCCCTCTCGCCCCCCGGAACACCATCTCGTTCTCTCCCCACGGTCGTTTCGTCCTAGTTGCTGGTTTTGGCAACTTGGCCGGCCAAATGGACATCTATGATCTGGAGAAGAATTACTTTAAGATCGCTACCGTGGAAGCGTCGAATGCCAGTGTTTGCGAATGGTCTCCCGATGGAAAATTTATCCTGACGGCTACCACGAGTCCCCGCCTCAGAGTGGATAACGGTGTTCGTTTGTGGCATGTCAGCGGTGCTCTGGTGTACAACGAAGACATGCACGAGCTCTACGACGTATGTTGGAGACCGCAATCCACCACACAGCACCCTCTTGGTGATCCGTTCCATCCGCTCCCGACGCCCCATCCATCTGCTGTTGCGTACCTGAGCACGAGGAAGGCTCCTGTGAAGCCTGCGGGTGCCTATCGCCCACCGGGCGCTCGTGGTCAGCTTACGCCACTTGCATTCAAGCGAGAAGATCAGGGCGGTGCTGCCTTTGTCCGGGACGGGGCAAACGGTGGAGCCCTGAACGGCTTGGGCAAGCCACGGAGACGTGAAGTTCCTGGTGCTGATCCGGTCGAGGAATATCTTCCTCCGGGAGCCGCTCCTGGAGGAGGAGTTGCTCTACCCCCGGGTGCGGATCAGCCCGAGAAGTTATCCAAGTCCGCCGCCAGGAACAAGAAGAAGCGTGAAGCGAAGAAGCTGAAGGATGGTGAGGATGGGCAGCCTACCCGCGGTCCGGAATCCCATGGAGACAAGGGCCACCACGAGCGTAGCCGCTCCAAGGCCAACAATTCTGAGCGCAAGAACGCCCACCAGGCCAATGGCGCATCGCCCGCTTCGACCAAGCCGAGCAATAACGCTGCAGCAGAAGCTGCAGGTGCACCCACCGCACAAGAGAAGAAGATCCGCGGACTTCTGAAGAAGATTCGTGCGATCGACGAGCTGAAAATGCGCCTTGCGGGTGGAGAGAAGTTGGAGGATACGCAGCTAAAGAAGATCCAGACCGAGGAATCGGTGCGCAAGGAGTTGGAATCGCTGGGTTTCAACGGATAGATGTGCGATTGAAGCCCTAGATCAGTGGATCACACGAACACCTTGAATGCGATTCATACTCTGGTTGGTTTATTGGTTCTGAGTGTAAATATAGTCTACGTGGCTGATTTTGCTTTATTTCGATCTTTCTATCATCTGATGTCTATCTATGGCGTTCTATCCACCCCTACCAGGGGAGCTAGGGTATATGTACTGTATATACATTGGATGTGTGAAAAGACCATGAATCACGAGCAAAACCAATATAAATCGAGAGCATGTCCTGACAGCCGCCTCAATGACCGTCCGTAATCCCTTTCTTCACTTCCAACTGTTGCCTCTGCCTATTCACCTCCCACCACCAATGACTTAGTTCATCCATCCCGTTATCGGGATCTTCATGCCATGGCTTTTTAGCAAAGATGTAATGCACATTCTTCACCTCTTCATCTCTCCAGATCGCGTCGTGCACTCCAGCCCAGCGTAACGTTTTCAGCGCATTATACACATACGGCAATGCCACCCATCGACCCCGAAACACGTCCGACAAGAGTTCCTGATCGGGAAAATCATATTTATCTGTGCGATCCGGCATGTTAAGTCCAGCCTGGATCTCCGCCCAGGCCGATATGCTGGGGCGCACGACCAAGAGGCCACTGTTCAGCATGGCAACACCGGCCGCGGCAGGGGCGCCGGATGTCTGCGCTCGGACGGGATCCGAATGCTGGCTTGTGAAGGCACAGTTCTTGGGTATCCTGTTATGCATACATCACATCGGTATGAACGCCATGCGGGTTCCATCCTTAGGATTGGGAACAATTGAAAAAAACACAGAGGATGGGGTACGATAGGATTGCAACATACCACGTCTTGGGATAATGTGGCTTGTTCAGCGGATTACAGGCGCACGCATGACTCGCTGCGAATACCCTCTCCTGTTTTTTCTCCTCGCTGCTCGGTGGCTCGTCCAGTGGTACACTCATCAGCTCATCCATGTTCTTGCGCACCAGCATATCTCCGTCCAGGAGGACAATGCGGTCGTACTCCACCAGCGAGAACACGATCAGCTTGTTCCATGTTTCGGTGAAGCGGGGATCCTGGAGGAAGACTCTGTTCTGGCTTGGTTGTACGCTGGGGACGGCTTGGGTGCGGATTCCGCGCGCCTGAAGCGCTGCCAGGCCTTCGGCGGGGAACGTGGAGGTGTAGAATGCGATGAAGGGGTAGGCTGTTTCGGTGGCTTGAAGGGAGTGTGAAAGGGTGAGGATGCCCGGAAGGTAGGAGAGGTTGGTTATTAGGGAGGCCCAGACTTTCTCTATTGTAGTTGGAGTGTTGTTAGCCTCGTGCAACCTGGCTCCTTTGTTTCCGTAGTGGTCGTGTAGCTCTTATCAGGGCAAATTCCGGATACATTGAGAGCTCGCTTACCGCGTTTCGGTTGTTGGGCCATGATGAATGTATTAAAGTGGGTTCAATTGCGGGGTACTTCTGTCTAGATAGTAGAGGCGACTGGGCTTTTAAAGTACAATTAGTGAGAGTCAACTCTGGAAACGATGATCATCGTGGGGTTCATCATTTATCGGATTTAATTAACTAAATCTTATCAGTGACAGGTGCTGATTAGTCATCCGATTTGATCTTATCTCCGCCTTTGCATCTACATACTGAATGCCCTACGTACAGTGATCCTCTTGTCTTTTACGCTGTAAATGCTACGCTTGTACTTGTGCCAACCTCTACCTAGAATGTACCCATTCTCTTCCACGGCTTCGTTTTTACCGTCCCGTCAGTTGGCCTGGCTGTTGTCCGTCTCCCATACCGAAACTGATGTGGAGCCGTCCAGAACCATGTCCGTATCAATTGACAGGCGTTGGTCTTGCTACAAGCAGGACAGATCAGTCACAGTATAGGTCGACAAGAAGAAAACAGTCAACCCAGTCCGTACTGGTGGGGGGTGGTGGCCGAAGAAATGCCACCGTTAGAAACCGAAGTCCAGCGTACTGGTTCGATGGGAATGGCCGGAGGCCTCTTGATATATCGCAGCTGATACAGAGCATATCCTTTCTGTGACGAAAGGATTTCAAGGCATGGTCCTCGCCTTGCGCTCCACCTTGCAGCGCGAATCCCCTCAATATCAAAAACCGAGAGGGAAAAAAGAAAAGAAAAGGAAACAGAGAGAGACAGATAGATGAACCGTTGATATGTTCAATTGGGTATCGTTAATTTATATGAGCAACCACATCGTAAATCTCGGCTTTTTAATAGCAGAGTAGATGGGTATCCAGTATTAGGCAAGGATCGTTAAATATGGCAGTGTTGAGACCGCTTTTGCGTCAGTCTCTCTATCGGTCGATGACAAAGCATATGTTCAACTAATTCCAACTTAGTTGCGCCGCACATCAGCTTCGAACAGGTTATGTAGTCGATGATGCGATACCAGAACGAAACCATGACTACCAACAACGGGTTTGCGGTTGCATCAGAGGTCCATACTCTCCAAGATCTAGGTTCCACCAGTGTGAAGCATTCCTTGTTCAGGTGAAAATCCGCGCCCGCTTAATAGGACTCCCCATTCGGAGGGATTGATTACCGCTGGCCATCCCACTCAGTAGTCGATCCATTCCTTCAACATCAAGTTCACCACGCCGAAGCTTGAGCTGATCAGTTTCTGCGGTCGGTGTCTCGTTCACTGGCCCAAGAAGTGCAGGAGATTCATCCGGCTCATTCAGTCTTGGAGTAAGGACTATAATTCGGTGTTCTGCAACGAGAAGAGCATCATGATCTCCACCTTCAGCTTGGCGAGTCTGGCGAGAAGCGGCAGGAAGGTGGCCAATGCCCTTCAAATGTTCCCCCATTAAGGTTATATCTTGGATGGCGGAAACTCGGCAGCGGTTAGACGCATCAAAGGTTCCGGTTGCTTTGACAGCATTCCGCCACAAGGACAGCAAACTTGGAATGACAGCACTCTGGTTGCCGTGTCGCAACAGAATCGACTCGTCAGGTAGCGAATCACGGTATGAATTGGTTTGATAGACGGAGATTTCGCCGCACAAAGATGGCATAATTGAACCAACCATGGCGCCCTTCAGCAAAGTATCTTCACGCACACGCTTAGTATGTGGCGTCAAGGGTGCGAATTTAGGACGCTGTTCCGCGATAGGCCCACCTGTTTCAGTTCGGGCTCCTGACAGCGGACTCAAGATCCGACCACTGACAGAAAAAGCAGTCAAGGATCCGCCAGTCACCCCCTGTACACTGGATTGACGCTGGAGTGGGCCCTTTATGGTTCCTGGGCCTGCCCCTTCGAGATCCCACACTCCCCATTCACCATCCGCCATGAGAACCATAATAGCCCGTCCACCAAGCACCCATTCTGCATTAACTATAGTTTTACGCCGGGGGAGCCCTGAGGGGGACTGCTCAAACCCAGGATAGAGACTGATCAGCCACTTTCCGTCTGTTTCCGACGTTTCAAAATCATTTTGAGGACTGGATGACCTGCGCGACGCTTTGGATGGTTTCATCGAGAAGCACGAGTAGACCTTGACACATCCGCTATGAAAGGCGACAAGTAGTGTCGAGTGTCGTGGTGACGGATATGGTGATGGGTTGAAAGCGATGTTTTGGGCTGGGGCCGGCAGATAACGGCGCTTCGACTCGATATCATCCTCGCCTAAACGGTACAACACTTCACTGTGATCTGTCTCTTCCACAACTGGGATCCGATGTATTATAAGTAGGCCCGACGACTCAGCAGAATGAGTAGCGACAAGAAGGTCCCATCTCCCTGGCCTATGTCTATTAGATCCACTTTGACTTTGAGTCATGTCCTCATCTCCCTGCGGCTCACTCGCTTGATATGTGAAAGCAATCCCCACCCCCCTTGGGATCTCTTGGTGTGATACTCCGCCGCTAATCGACAACGTCTGAACCCACGAGGAGATCTCGAATTGAGTAGGGTGCGGAGGAGCCAGGGGTAGTGTCACAACTTGGGTGGAAAGATCAGCGCACACGGCCGAGATGACCATATATTTTCTCAAAATGGGCGGGAAAGGATCGAGCGATGAACGTGAGGACTCAGGCAGAATGCGAGGGACAGCCAATTCAACAACCCTGGTCCCAAGAGGTATATCAATCTGGCGCAGCACGTTTTCGTATGGGAAAAGGGGATCAATCTCGGGCTCGTCTTCTTCAAACCCATAACTTGGTTCTTCGTTTTTCTGGGGTTCAACAGAGCTCTCATCATCAGAATCAATGATCATGATGGAGTCGTCGTTGCTGCGGTTGGTTTTCTCTTGCGGTTGGTCCTTAGAGGCCGACGGCTTCCTGTCCGTAAATGGTCTTCCACCTCGCCAAATTACCTTCAACCCGTTTTCATACCCATATATTATAATTGATGAGCCATTAGGGGCGAGGACAGGATAGCCCTTGGCGGTGTAGACGCGATGAGGAAGTTGGTAGCTGCATGAAAAGATTACTGTAAGTGCTGATAGTGTAGTTGAATGAAAAGGAGTCCTTTTACCTTAGTTGTAGGCCGTCATCTCTAGACCGGGCCAGAGGCCTAGAGGGAAAGGATGGCATGGTGCTTGATATGCGATCGAGGTCTTTTGTTGGACTGTACAGCTTCCAAGGGCGAGCTCAAATTCGTCCGCACAGCAATGAGGAAATTCAACCTTTGAGTTGGAGAGAGCAATCAGTGACAATAGAGGGCGATATTACACTCAAGGCTAGCCAAGTTCAAAGGGTGATGGGTTCAAGGTGGAGGAAAGATAAAGTTGTTGTGGTGTGTTGCAAGAGTGAAAAAAGCAGCTGATTAAAGAAATGGTCTGAAAGCTCCGCCGCGTCCAGCGCGTCACCCACCGGGCAGGTTCCACGCTGCTTGTTGAATGTTGACACAGCGACCGGTTTGACACCAGCTCACTCGTATTTGATAGCGCTGATGGGCAATGAACATGTTCTCGCTTCTGGCTGCCATTGCCAGTGATTCTACCACGACATCTATTTATTTGCGCCGATAATGGCTACTGTCCGATCCCTTGGCCTCCACCAACCTTCGGCCATACCTTTTCTCGTTGCAGAGGGCTTACTACCTGCCGATCCGTCCGACGATCACTATGCGTGGACATCTAGTGTCGATATAGGCCCAAATGGCCCCGTTGAGGATGAGATCGTCTGGACGAAAGGCTGTGTGGTCTGGTCTAGAGCTGGGGTTGTCCAGAGGGTGTACCGGCTGGATCTCGAAAAGGAGGAGATTAGGCATGCGCTTTTGACGAATTTCTCAGTCGGTCAGATTAAAAGAACCAATGGTAATGCTTCGAAGGCGACTAAGGAAAGTTTGTTCCGAACGAGCAATGACCCTGGTCGGAGTCGCGGTTTCCATGGCCAACAGAATGGGGAAGAATCGAGACTGGAAGCCTCCGGCGTGACCTTAAATATACGCGATAGAGGTGCCCAAGGAGCAAATGACTCTGACTCGACAAGAGCATTGGTTGTGGTCCTCAAGTCTCAAGCTCATATCTTCTTCCTAGCTGGAAACAGCCACGTCGTTCCGCTACCATTTGAGGTGGATTCAATATTCGCGACCCCGAAGGGTCTTTTGTTTCAGAGAAAAATGTATGAGGAAGACAAAAAGGACACGAATCTCTGCCCAATGGCGCCTCCAAATTCGTTCATGTCAACCTTGCCTACGACAGTGGATTTCCGTGCATCACAATCTCTAGAAATCCCTTCTATCAAGGGAAAGAGGCCATCATTGACGGTATCTCCTGCTCCGGGCACTAGTTTGAGGTCACCGCGTAAGCAGCCCGACTTGCCTAGAGTGTTCTCCCTCATGGACCCGTATTCTGAAATGGGCCTTGTTGTGACGAATCAGACTTCTCGCTTTTTACACAGTAGTGTTACCAGCAGACCTTCTGGGCTGGATGTTCTGGGTGCAGCGGATGAGATCATATATGTCTCCCCCAAGGATGAGCTCTTAGAGTCTAATAGGAATCTGATTAGCGGCCCTCTAATCTTCGTGGTAACCGTCAATGTTAATACCGGGCTGTACACTATCTGGACAGCACGTTACAGAGAAGATGAGGCCAACCCCTCGTCTAAAAAAAAAGGACGACGTGAGACAGGTGGTACTTGGTCAAAGCGACGTAGCTCACATTTTGGAATGGCAACGGGAACAACAACTCCGGGAGCTCGCCCATCCGCTGCTAGAGAGAGCTTTGGTCCTAGGGGCGATAACTGGAATACACCGGGCCTGTCTCATTCGCAGTACTCTACTGATGGAAAACCAGATGAAGATGACCTTGCTTCTAAATTTGGCCAAGATTTCGGTGATATTGGAGTTCCCCTCAAGACTTCTCGACGGGTGAGCTCTCTACTCGCTAGAGCCGATCTTGCAACTGGCCAGGATAGGATTACCTTTTCAGACCTTGCTACAGGAAGTCAATCGAGTTCTATGCCACATGGAAACCTCCGACAGTCAATAGGTGCTGGAAGCAGCCGCGGAAGCTTCGGCTTCAATCCTAGAGCTTCTCTACCGCCAGGAAATGGTTCGGTTTATAGTACCACTACCAGCTTTGCGGATGCTCCAGTTGACAGGCTTCTGGAGGAGCTTAACAGTGAAAGTTTTTTCGAAG
This sequence comes from Aspergillus pseudonomiae, assembly GCF_009193645.1. Lineage (NCBI taxonomy): Eukaryota > Fungi > Ascomycota > Eurotiomycetes > Eurotiales > Aspergillaceae > Aspergillus > Aspergillus pseudonomiae. Next base: position 42,765 of record NW_022476027.1, on the reverse strand, counting down.
GGCTTGATAATATGGATCTTAAAGAATCAGCATCAGGCCTTCCGGAGGAAGTCCTACTGTCAAAAGTTGAAAGCTTTTCCTCTAGATTCTCAGAAAACTTCCAGGCACCAGCCAAGTCAAAGACATCCCGAAAGTCGAAAATCATTACAGTGTGCCCCTCAGAAGGTGCGAGCTCGCAGAACGGTAACTCGGCGGTTTTGGCTCTTTGTGTTGTTGAACAAGACGCAAAGTCCATGACGGTCGTAAATCTACGAGCCGACAGGGTTACTATTCCGAAGAAAGATTCAGTATTTTCTAAGAGAATGAAGAAAAAGAAAACACCTGATGAGCGTTCGCTACTCGTCCAGGCGACTAGCGTACAGCACTTCTCGGGCATACGCGATGCTTGTAAGATCACTGATGGAGATATTTCACGGATCATGACCTTGAGCACCGCAGATGACGGACAGCATGAGCTGCTGCTACAAACTCCTTGGAGCAGGCCAATCACCGTTGATGTGCCGATAAAACTGATGTTATATGAGCCCTACGGGATTTCGGCTACTACGTCTGTCAACCGTCCACGAGAAAGCGGTATGAACAGGCTTATGACTGATTATTTCACAATTACCGGTCTGGATCACGCTACCATTCGAGGGAGAGTTGACCTGATAGACTCTGAAAAGCGGAAGCATAGGCTACGAATCCAGATGGAACCCAGCAATGAACTTGTAAAGAGTGTCTTCAGAATCTGTCGGTTTGTTTTGCCTGACTCAGAGAAAGCCGGCGATGGAATATTAACGGCCTGGTGGGAAACAATGAAATGGCTTCGCGAAAAGGAAACCACCGAAAACGACCTCGAGTGGACCGCGATGGTAATAGTCTTGTTCGCCATGGCAATTCCTTTCATCGACAGTGACCACTCGCGGACGCCTGCACAGCGCACACGTAGAAAGAAAGCCCTGCTACGCTCAAGCAGCGGAAGCCACGTGGACTTGGAGAGCTGGGAAACGATGTTAGACCAAGAGGCAGGATCCGCCGGCGTTGTGCCATCATGGATAAACAACAGCACTTGGGGGTGGATCGTCGATCAAGATGCTGAAGAAGAACGCAATGCTCCCTCCGGGAGGAAGTCTGTGAAGACTGAGCAGACAGGTTCCAGTCAGTTAACATACCGCAAGAATTCTTACTTGCTGCGATGTGCGGCTTTGACTCGCGAATTTTTGCAGACCCCAAAGGGTATCGCGGCTGTAGGCTCAGATGGCCATCTTCCAACAGCGCTTTCCTATAGCCAAAATCTACGACAGACCGCCTTGTGCACGATACTGGTCGGGCTACATCTTCTTCGTGAAGAGCAGAAGTTGTCAATCTGCGAAAGCGAGGAGTCCCGCAAATCCTTGGGCCTCCTCGCTCCGATCTTAGCCCAAATTGGAGGGTGGTTAGGATGGGAGTCCTGGAATTGGTCTGAAAATGGTTATTATGGTTTGGAGATTGCCAGTATCAATCGCTGGCAGTTTGAAAATACGCGAATTTCGATGCTGGATGTACCCCATGAACAATTTTCGCCCCCTTCAGTCTTCAGTTTCGTGGAGACTGGGTGGCACCAGTCTTCTCCCTTTTTCACTCTACTAAATCTGGTAACTGGATCAGATTATACCCCGAGGAAGGGGAGAATGTGGCAGGAATGCTTTATGCTCACACCAAGAACATTGGCATTGGACGGTTTTCTCTCCGAAGTACATAGCATCTCAACGCCACTCGATAGGATAAAGCTTCTTCACCGCTGGGGTTTTACTAGAAGTATCATTGAGACATTTCCGGAGGGCGTCAGTACACCTTTGTACGAAGCCATTATGCGATCTCAAATGCATGCCTCAACGTCTTGGAGCTCGACGCTTCTAGAGCTGGTAGATCGCGAAGATCTCAGCATATCGATGCGTAATGATAACCCATGCGCTCCATCTGCATGGCAGCCTGCCGTGTCACATGAAGCAATGCGCGACGTGCACCATATCGGTGTCTCCGCCTTGGACATCGACGCGATCAACTCTTTCGAAGCATCTGCCGAGGCAGATAGGTTCTCTGTGACTAAATTGATCTTCCGCGAGGACAAACGGTTCATTGAAGCTGCTAAACTGCTAAATCAATCCAAGGCTCCTGTAGCAGAGTGTGTCCCAGAGCCTGATTGGAATGACTCGGATTTACTGGAGGCGCAGAAAGAGGTGGTTCAACTTGTAACGCTTCGAACGTTGTCCATCCCTACAGGGCGAGCTATGCTAGCATTCAGTGGACGACTGCCTTTGCTAACTGAGAAGCTCCCAATTCCTTCTTTCTCGCTTCAGTGTGTCATGAAACCATCGAATGTAACGATAAGTGCAGACCGAAGCTCTTTCAGTGAGGAGAAGGTTTGCTGGGCCTTCTTTCATAATGGTGTTTCTACCGGTCTCGCAATATCCAAAAACTCCAAGGGCATCGATACCTCGTGGATTCTTTTCAACAAACCGCAAGAGCTTACAAATCGGCACGCTGGCTTCTTGTTGGCCCTGGGTCTCAATGGGCACCTGAAGTCTTTAGCCAAGTGGGTAGCTTTCAAGTACTTGACACCGAAGCATACAATGACATCTATTGGTCTGTTACTGGGTCTATCAGCATCATACCTGGGTACAATGGATACTTTAATCACCCGTCTCTTGTCTGTTCATGTGACGAGAATGCTTCCTCTTGGTGCCGCCGAGCTGAACCTGTCGCCGCTAACCCAAACTGCGGGTATCATGGGGATTGGCTTACTATATTGTGGCTCCCAGCACCGAAGAATGAGCGAAGTGATGTTATCAGAGATCGAGAACGTGGACCAGGAGGAAAGCTCCCCAGGTCGAGAGGATTTGCGTGACGAGGGGTACCGCTTAGCTGCCGGATTCGCGCTCGGGTTTATAAACCTAGCAAAGGGAAAGGATTTACGAGGAATGCGAGACATGCATATTGTAGAAAGACTATTAGCTGTGGCGGTTGGGACGAAGAACGTTGACTTGGCGCATGTTCTTGACCGGGCCACTGCCGGTGCAACGATCGCGCTGGCGATTATATTCATGAAGACGAATGACGAAACTCTGGCCCAGAAGATCAACATCCCTGACACAACAGTACGCTACGACTATGTCCGACCAGATCTGTTCCTGCTCCGTACACTTGCCCGGCATGTCATTATGTGGGATAATATCCAACCTAGTGACGAATGGTTTGTCCAAAGCCTTCCAGGGATCTACCGCCGCCGATACCGTCTGACCGGCGTTCGTCGACTGAAAAGCGAAGATATGCCGTTTTTCAACATCATTGCCGGTCTTTGCTTTACGCTTGGACTCCGCTATGCTGGTTCTGCCCAGACGACGGTGCGTGATATTCTACTCTCATATCTTGACCAGTTTCTCCGCATCTGTAGACTCCCCGCTGTTAACTACGATGGGAAACTCGCAAGGAATTCTGTCCGCCACTGCCAGGACGTTGTGGCCCTTTCGGCGGCAACGGTGATGGCAGGGACCGGGGACCTGGCGTTGTTTCGGCGCTTACGCTCTCTGCATGGGCGTGTGGATACTGATACACCATATGGCAGTCATATGGCAGCACATATGGCGATCGGGCTGCTTTTCTTGGGAGGAGGCAGTTATACGCTCGGCACATCCGACCTGGCTATAGCGTCGCTCATCTGTTCCCTATACCCGGTCTTTCCGACAACAGTGCTTGATAACAAATGTCACCTGCAAGCATTCAGGCATTTGTGGGTTCTCGCGGCCGAACCGCGCTGCTTTGTGCCGCGTGACATAGATTCTGGCCGACCCATATCCATGCCAATTACTGTGACAAACACTGGCGGCAGTACCCGGAAGATTACCGCGCCTTGCCTCCTCCCCGAACTAGGGTCTATCGCTAAGGTGGAAGTGCGCAGCGCCGATTACTGGCCTCTGGTCCTAGACTTTACACTGAATTCTGCTCTCCGAGAGAAATTCCGACACGGTGACCAGTCAGTGTATCTACGACGGAAAGCGACGTACAACCCAACCGGTTCGTCTGCGTTTGTTTCGACATTATCAGGGCTCAGCGAGGCACAGGACATCCTTCCCTCGTCTACATCCGCGTCAAACCGTGGCAAGGGACTACCACCGGCAGCGTGGCCGAACATCGCTACACTACTCTCCGATGCTACTACTCCCACTCCGTCGTCACCGGTGCAGAGCATGTGGGAGTGGATATTTAGCCTCAAGTCACTGCATGGATTGGATGTCCGCGAAAAGGCACTCGTGTTGCCATCATCATTCCCAGCACGCACACGCACCCCAAGTACCAATGCCGTTTCGTATGCGCCATGGTTACGGCAGTCGGCGGTTGACAGCAAGCTCGTGGTTGAGGACAGTGTGCAGAATCTTGCACAATGCCATCCTGATGAGATTCGCGATCGCTTATGGCAATTGCGACTTCTGTTCAATTGGGTCGACTCTTCTTCCGACGAACGGGTGCAGGAAATCGAAGAAGAGGCTGGGACATCCGATGATGCAGTTCCAAGGATATCTAGCCAATCGCAAGGGCTTTGGCTACGACAGGATTTTGTGGAAGAGGCACGTTGGAAGGTCTGGGGCGTTCAGACTGGTGACTATGTTTAATGCAGTATGCTCTGTAATGCTTGGCTATGTTCTTATGCATAATATGATTCGGGATCTTGAGAGTACTTTGAGTCGGCTTTCTCCTTGTCCTCTCTGTTCACCCCATTTACGTTGTTGCTTCTCGTCAGAGTCGATAGTTCTTTATACCATCTCATCGGAAGTAATATAGATTACAGTATCCGACGCTATAAGACCACAGAGCGTCATGTCCGGTCAATCCAACTGTTTTTTGTTCATTATGTCTTCATTATCTGGGATCATCGTGTGTCGGTGCGGTTGCACAGGTGGCCGTTCCTCCTCTTTCTTTTTAGAAGAAAGAAAAGAAAGAGAGAGAGAGAGAGAGAGAGATTTCTTTTCAGCTTCCCCCTTTCCTTCGACAAATATATGGGGCTATTGAGACCTAACGGCCCCTTCTTTTAAAACCCCTCGGTCTCCACCGCCGCCCATCTGCCAAAGCCATACGCCTTCGACAGCCCACGCAGTAGCACTGGCATGATGACCAACACCTCCCTTAGACCTCGTCGGATCCTGTCCCTGTTTCTCTGCTGCGTGATCCTTCCCTGGGCGAGTTGTCCCAGTTGACGTCCCATCAGCTTCAGCTAGCATGGAAGCGACTACACCCTCGCGTTCAATGACGGACCACAGTCCTTCTACCAGGGTGCTCCCACGTTCTCCAAACTGACCTTTCCCGAGGCGGAAGAGAATACGACCCAAGACCTGCCAGGCGATACACCGTTGAGCGGGAAAGGAGGATCGGCTAAGAATGGCTAGCTCGGGTATGGTGTAACCAGCGGCATGAGGATCTTTACCATGATGGTGAAGACCTAAGTTAGTGGGGAGAGCAAGAGATGTGGTGGGAGAGAGCAGTGTGCCGAGGAAAGAGAAGCGGAGCGCAGCGGGGTGAACGGCTTCTGCGTTGCTGGCCGGGTGGTAGGCTGATGTCGCGTCTGGTGCATCCGAGTCTGTAGAAGGAGGCTGAAGCCAGGACAGAGAGGACGGGTCGTGGGTGATGTTAGGGAAATAGTGGGCCTGAAGGTCAGACAAAAACGACGGGGATGATGGGTCAAGATTAGGCATGGGATTAAGTTGCGACGGCGGAGTGGGAAAGTGAACGGAACTAGGAAGAGGGGATTCAAAGGCAGGTCGGAGGTCATCAGGCATTTGCGCGGGGGGAAGGTCATCTCGATGAGTTTGTTTGTCTTGGGAGGTCGAAGGTTTGGTTTCGAGAACAGGCTCGGGTGGAGGAGTTGCTGCGTCGGCGTGGTCTAGCTGAGGTTTGATGGACGCGGATGGATTCGACCGAGTGTCAGTCTTGGGCTCCTCAGAGTCAATACGGGCTCTGCGAAGGAACCGTTCAAGCAACGAGGGATCTATGGATGCCATGAGCTCCTCTCGTTCTTGTTGGATCTGGTCGGGCGACATGGACGCTAACTGCCGACGGTTTTCATCGTCAATCATCCTTTTTTCGTCATCCCGACTAGCAGTTGAAGTGTTTGTAGTGGAAGCGTCTTCCCGACGTTGTTTAAAAGCGGACTGCTTTACGCGACGACGATGAGCAGGAAACCCAGCTGCAGCAGGTTTGGGTGGAGCTGGAGCGGCAGCGGGCGAGCGTTCGCGGATTTCGCCGATCATTCCAGGAAGTGAGATGGAGGAAGCGGGGGGTGCAGATGAGGGCTGGTCATCATCGGAATCTAGATCGAGAACAAATCTTTCCCCGCGAAATGCCATGGTCACGTTGATGAAGATGTTTTGGACTTGAAGATGGATTGACTGATTATCGGAGATAAAGAAAAAAGCATCAAACTAAAATTAAATCGCGAACTGCATGAAGGATGAGTCAGCATGCGGCTCAAAAGCTAAATGATGGGGCGCTAGACCGCTCTTGGGATAGCGTATCACCTGATGGCCTTTCCGGATTAGGGAACGCACGTCCGATCATCTGATTTGAATCTGGAGTATAAGTCGAAGTTCATCGATATCACAACATCTAACATCTCCTCTGGTCGGGTCGATCCTAGAGGGTTATATCCCTCTTTTTCTGTGGGAGACGATCATCACCGCAATCTCGCCATTGAATTCTATGGAGATATATATATATATATGTATATATAAATATAAATCTATATATACAGAAAGAGAGGGGGAGGGAGAGGGAGAGATGCCTATCAAGACTTATCTTATGGAGAGTTGGGGTCGATTCTTGCTCTGGGGAGATATTCTGCCACCCGTATCATAGTAAAAAAATTCAAAAATAAATAATAAAAACCCCGAATCAGAGGAACATCAGACCGACCAAGTGCATAACAGGTCAGAATGATTTCCGTCTTTCCTCCTTCCTTTCCATCCTTCTCAACTCCTTCATCTTTTCCCATCTGGTGACAACCAAATCAGTTCCAGGTATGGATCTAGATATTGAATTTTCTCTTTGATTTTCCTTTTCGCCGTTTCCCTATTTTTCCCCCTCCCCCTTCCCTTACCCTATTGAGAATCTCTTGACTTTATCCGTTCGTCTCTGCCCGAGAAGGACGACAGAATCTCTCTCCCCTTTTCTCCTCTCATTTCTTTTCGTGTTCTTCCTCTCCCACGCTGGTCAAACCTCCATCTTTTTTTCTTGTGTTTCGCCATCCCCATCTCTCTCCCATCCTTTTCCCTCATCACCTTCATTTTATTTCGTATATCCCTATCACATTTCCATCCGATTCGCATTCCGTGTCCTATATTTTATTTTATCTATTTATCTATTGATTTTTGTTATTCTCTTTTCATTCTTCATTTCTTCCATATCGAGCAGGGAAGGGGGGAAAAAATAAGAAAGAAAGAAAGAATATTAATTTATTGATAACTAGATCTCCAACTTTGCTTGAAGACTCTCCGACTACGCTGCTCGCTTCATCCGTGAGACATCTCCTCTCGATGCTATCCTTTTGAGTCTTCTCTGCATCATGTCCACCGAGCCGGCCATACGGACGGCTCAGGACGATTTCGAGTCGCGCACTATCGATCAAACTCCCCGCGAACCTCGCCCGAGACGGTCGCGTCGCAAGAAGGACGAGGGACAGGACGCTGGGCGAAAGAACACCCCCAAACCCACCAAGTCAAAAACTAAAGAAAAGGAGAAAGAAAAAGAACCAGAGACGGGCAGGCAGAACGACAAGGAATTAGACAAAGAAAATCATCAGGATAAGGAGAGCAGGGATAAAGACCAGGATCCGAAAGAGTCGAAACGCGGCAGTCGTCGCCAGAGGGACAAGTCGTCATCCACGTCGGTCAATCCGTCCAATTCCTCTTCTACTCACGCTCGAAAGAAGCCCAAGTTAGAAGCAACGCCTCCGGATCAAAGTCCTAGTGTATCGGCGGCTTCTGCAGTTGCAGCTGCTGCCATTCCAGCGACGACTACTGTGACGACCGCTACTCCTGCCCCTGCTCCTAGCGCCGCCCCAGCTGCAGCTCCAGCTCCAGCTCCAGTCCAAGTTCCAAACACCCCCGCTGCTAGCCCTCCAGCATCGTCAGGCTCTATTCACCTTCTCCAATCTCACCTGCACCAGCAACATCGTTCTCCATTGCACCCGTCCCCCTCACTGCCACCCTCGTCTCATCCCACGCCGCCGCCCGCGGCCCTTGGTCACCAGTCATCTTACCCGACGATGGCACCCGCAGGACCGCCGCGGCCGCAATCCCAGCCACCACCTCCCCCACCGACTAGGACCAGCGGTCAAAATTTCGACCCCATTCGGTCCGCCTTCGATACAGCTTCCCCGGCCCCAATACCGGGGCCAACATCGACCTTCAGTCCTCCGGCGCGCCCTCTCTCTCCACGCCCACCATTCCGCGCGAGCGCTTCACCTGCTATAGCTAGCATAATTGACCCTCCCACAAATACCTCACCAACCGTCTATGCTCCCCGCCCATATGCTTCTCCAAACCATGGCACACCCATATACTCTCCTTCCCCTGCGGCTACACCAGTCATCGCTCCGACGCCACATCCGCCTCCTCAGCCGATCTCGCCGTACGCCCATCGATCGCCCTATCCAACCCCTTCACAATTACAACCATCGCACGATTCACAGTCCTCCGGTCATTCTTCGTCTCAAGGTCCGCCGCCGCCGGCCCCACCACCACGTCTATCAGTAGCACCTGAGCCTCCAGCGCCTACACCGTCTAATAACCATCGCGCGCCTTCGCCCGGGCCTACCCCAATGGATGTAGATACGGATCCGCATCCGGCCCCTAAAGCACCAAAAAAGGAGACCAAAGCTCCCCCCACAGCGCCTTCATCGAACGCTGCGTCCCCGAAGCCCTCTCGGGCAACCAAGGAGCCCCCGCCTCCATTGCCTCAAGGCTCAGGACTGATCTCCAATGCCTTGTTTGGCGTGGGCGACGCTGCATCCACCAGCGATTCTGATTCTCGGCGGACGCCCAGTATTATAATACACATTCCATTGCAAGGGACTGGCAACAGGATTGTCAACTTTGCGCGCTTGGCCGAGGAACAATACGGCTTTGCCGCTTTACATCCTCGCCTTGCAGCTCACAAGGAACGACTTGCTCGTGTAGCCGCAGCGGGTGCAGCACTAGAACGAAATGATAAATCCGGCCGGGGACTCTCCGCTGGGGAGAGTGCTGATGAAGATCTCAGTCTCGAAGTTGAACGTGACAGTGACTTAGATGGAGACAGTGCGTTGGGCGGCACAGCAGCTCGCACGAACGGGCCGGAGGCTCCAGATGGGAAAAAGAAGCGTCGCAAGAAGAAGATGGAAGAGTATGACCGAGACGATCCGTTTGTCGACGATAGCGAGCTAGCCTGGCAGGAACAGGCCGCGGCCAGCAAAGACGGCTTCTTCGTATATAGTGGCCCTCTGGTGCCTGAGGGCGAAAAGGTGCAAGTCGAACGGTGAGTTCCCTCCTATGTATATACGTTTGATCTCAACCACTAACGCTTTGGTTTAGGGCGGATGGCACAATAAAACGTGGCAGGGGCCGGGGTCGCGGCGGTCGCAACCGAGCACCTCAATCCGCTTCCCATCAAGCGCCACTGGCAGCCGCCGTCCCCATTTCCCAAGAAACAGGTCTCCCTGTACGAGGGCCCGGATCCAGGGGTGGTAGTACTACTCGTCGTCCGCGTACAAAGCCCAAGGCGGAACAGGACAAAGCAGGCGGCACACCTTCCGCATCTCAGGGGCGAGGCGGCGGCACCGCAGGCCGGGGAGGCTCGGCAAGCGCTCGAGGAGGGAAATCAACGTCAATGGTGGAATTGGCACCGCGTCCCAACTTGGCACCCACGCCTCCGGGACCAAGTCCGGTAGCAAGTTCTGAACTGGTCATGAAATAAAAGTGAGCTCCAATCACTCCCCTTCCCCCCTTTCTCCACGACGTACGATCCATTGTCTAGGTATCAGGTTATGTGGTTTATTGCTTTCGTTGGCGTCACTGGACCTTTGGGTACAGAGGGATGATGAAAGGTTAATTGTAGAACGGTGGCTTCTGCTGCGAGGCTATTCCTGTGCTTCTATTCGGTATTACATGCCTGTTATGTGTTTCTATCAGTGTGGTTTCTAAGGTTTCTTTGTTTTCTTCCGATCTCCTTCATGGTTGGATGGTGTTTCTCCTCGTTTCTGCATCATCTGGGGTGGTGTTTTTTTTCTTTTATAATATTTCGTTTACGTGCCTGTCGCTCAATATGAGGCGAGACTATATGTTTCTATCCTGAAAGAACCCCGATGGAAGGGTCGGTTTGATTATGGCCACTATATCAGGTATACGTGTGGCATCAGGTCAAGGATAATGCAAGATCTTATCCAGCCATGAGGCTCAACCCATTCCTTGGATTGTGGTGTTCCATTGTAACAAAGCGCAAGTATCTTGTACAAGTCCCAACCCAAGGCTAAATGATCCCGCGCCCATGGTGTGTTCTCGCCACGAGAGGGGAAAGCTGTACATACACACAGGTGACACATGCAAGATCCATGTACTTCGTTCCTTGCATCAACAGAATATTTGGAATTGTCAAATGATGAGACAAACAACACAGATGCAAGAGTGCCAGCTCGACATCCAGGCGGAAATAAATGGCAAAAAACGTAAATGTACGTCGACATAAACCAAAGACAAAGGCATTGCTATGAAAACATATGCGACCAGCCCAGGAGGAAAATTAATGAACAGAATAGAAAAAGAACAGGTGCAGACTCGGAAAATGCCAATGAACGAATATACGCCTTGCTGATGCAATAATCATAAGCAATATGGTCAAGCAAGCGATCAGTTGGGAGTTCGTCATCTGAATAGTTTAATATCGAAACGTCAATGGAATTGTTGACAACGAGATAAAGTGAAGAAAAAAAAAAAAAAAAAAAGAAAAAAAAAAAAAAAAAAAAAAAAAAAAAAAAAGGGTGGGATAATCTCAATGACAGTTGACAAATGTCAAGTTTCCGATCGAAGATGGGAGACGATCAGCTGGTCTTGCTTGCAGAGAAGTCTATGATAAGATCTAACCCATTTGAGAAAGCAACTGTACACAGCTTTTGTTGTGTGATGGTGATGCACTTAATTTACTTGGCGTTGCCATGGTGCTCCCGGTACTGGAGCCGGTGGTAAGGGCCCGCTGGGAGGAGGAGCTGCACGAACAGGCATAGCTGATGTCTGAAGTGGCATTCTCGATTTCATGTTGTGCGAGCTCGCCGAACGAGATACGATGTGCTGACGAGAGGGTGGCTCCAGTGCAGACACTGGGTCTCCTAAGTGCGCACGAGAGGGGTGGCGTCCCGCTCGGTAATCATCATCCTTGGTTTCCAAAGAGAGATGCTCTAGTGATATCGCGGGCGGAGATCTGGTCGACCTACTGGGGCGAGGAGATGGGTTCGGCGGTACGTGATAATGCCGGCTTTGGGAAGACATTTCATTGGCCATATTCAACGGGATCTCTCCAGATGTTGGCGTGTAATGTGGTGTGCGAGACGATTTGCTAACTGCTGGCTTTGGGGCGGGGCTACGGCGCGGTGATTCTTCTTTCTCGTCTTTGAGAGACTTGGGCGGTGGGGGAGCCAGATAAGACTTTCGGTTATGTCGCTCCATCATGCTTATCGCCCATTCTTGAAGATCAACTGGTGTGCGTTTAGCAGCCTGAAGGAACGCATCCTTATCCTATTCTCGGAGTCAGTACAATCGACTTCAAAAGGAAGCACAAAGCATAAAGTGGATATTACATATAATTCTCGGGGTGTTGGCCGCTCTTCGGACTTTTTAAGGAGGCATTTGGCGACAAACTCGTGCAGGATTGGGGGGAAAGCATCACTCTTTGGAAGCTTCGGAGCAGGCTCATGGACAATTTGTTGTAGAAGGTCCAAGATACCCATAGGGCCAGCGCTAGCTCGGTCCCCTGCCGAAGAATCTGAGGTATCAAAGGGAAATCGACCCACGGCCAATTCCATGACCGTCAAGCCTACACTCCAGACATCCGAACGGACAGTGTACGCGCCGCCTTGAATGCGCTCGGGTGCCATGTAGGTCGAAGTGCCGACAAAGGTGTCGGCGATCGAATTGACAGTCTCAGTAGCGACGCCGAAATCGCAAAGTTTAATGTTTCCCCGCGAATTGACAAGGATATTGGACGGTTTGATGTCACGATGCATAATGCGATGCGCTTCATAGAGATACACAAGACCAGCCAATATGGACTCTGTGATCTTGCCTAGTACATCCACTCGGACGGGACCGAAGTCTTTGGATATGCGATCAAGAGAACTAACGAGAAAGGCAGTTAGATACTTGACCTTCGCATAGGTTTTTGTGAAAACTCTTTTGCACTCACCCACAGTCCATGTATTCCATACACAGAACAATATCCCTGGCTTCATTTTGGAATGCTCCATAGAAGGTCACGATATTTGGGGAGTTGCAGTCGTGGCCAACTTGAAGCTCTCGCAGTATCTGTTTTCGAACGTTCTCCTTGGCATCGACACGGATAATCTACGATATGATCAGCAGGTCCCCATAACGCCTAACAAAACGATTCGCACCTTTCGGGCCATGACAACTTTAGTAGAGGCATGCATGACCTTGGAGACTGTACCGCCATTTCCCGCCCCTAGTTCTTTTAAGGTGATCAAATCCTCACTGCGAAGATCAAGGCGAAACTCCAACCCGATCTCCAGCGTATCGGTGCGGTTGCTGTCAGTATTTCCAATCGCACCGGGAACTTGGGCATCGCCATCGGACGGGTTGGAGAGGGGTTTGGGTGCTGCATTCAGAGCGAGACCTTTAACGTTTTTGCGTTTCAGCGTTCGAGCTTTAAATTGGTCGGCCATGGTTGGACGACAGAGTTACTCTGCCGCAGTCACTGAGGGGTGAATTGAGGGAAAGGTATGAATAATTGTGAGAGCGCCTCTTGTCAATTGTCGGACTTAATCCTCTAATGTAGCTGAAAAGTCAGACTGCTCGTCAGTGGTGAGAACCAAATGCTGGTTATTCAGCGAGAATGTGAAACTTGAAGAATCACAAAAAAAAGGCGGTTTGTATATTGGGACTGGGGTGTGGACAAGCGCTGTGTTTTCAAAGGCAGACAAGGTGGGGGACTCGACGGTCGATCTAGGCTCGATTCGTTATCTCAACTCTCTGTGGATAATGTTGTATGTGAAATAACAGTCTCCAAATATTTTGGAAGATTTCAAAAAGGGGATCTTTCAAGAAGGTCCTGCATGAAACGCCGAACGGAGACGCTGACTATAAGGTGGGAGTTTCTGTCGGGTGGAGGAAGAAGAAGGTGTTAGAGAGTGAGTCTGGATCCCCACCAGGAACAAGCGCGCGGGTCTCACTGCGGACAAAGAGGAGACACTATGAAAGTACTAGTATGAAGAGGGATCCCTTAGGGGCAAAGAAGAAAAAGGAGAGGAATGGAAATGAAGTAAAGAAAAAAAGAAAAAGAAAAAAGGAAGCGACAGGGAATTTGTAAAATATTCAGTGTAACCACAGGACCAGTAAGTTGCTAATTTTTATAGATCAATAGTTACTTGCCTGGCGCTTCGGATCCCGTTATTTATAGCTACCAATATTCTACGCAACGCTATCGTGGACGCTGATGTCCACGATACGTTCGTTCGCAACCTATATATCTCGTTAACCTATTACTTGCGCCCTTGAAATAGTTAGCTAGGAATCACATCTTGTCTCCCAAATTATGTAAATCCCAGGGTGCGGCATCACTAGTGTTCATCGGCCCAAGAAGCATCATAAGACAAGAAGACACGGTGACAAGGCAATACCTGCTAGCACATGCCTGTAATCGTCTCGAGATGAATTCCGTACTCTCTTTCTTCTCAACGAATTTCAACTTCAATTCTTTATCCCTTGAGCTACTGTAAGAGATCACCTGATCTTTGTCTATCATCAAGACACGTGATATTGTGGCCCAGCCACATATAGCTCCGCCAGGCGGTGAAGCTTTTGTCTGCGCCACAGAGCCTCTTTGCTCGCCGACAACCCCCAAGTTGATTCAAGCCAGTGTTCAAAGTATCATCAATACCCACAATTCGTTGGAGTCCATTGGACCGGAGTTTCTGTGTTGCCGTCTTTAGTGGCGGCTTGTTCTAGTCGTTCTTCTCTTTTGACTCCCTTTCATATTCTTTCCGAAACACCCATCATCTTTCTCCCTGCACGTAGAAGCGTGCCTTTCACAACAAGTACAAGATGAGCGCCCGCGATCTTGTCGAGGGAGAGGCCATGTTGGATGATGAGGAGAATGAAGAGGAATTGGCCGATGACTATGACGGCGAAGGCGAAGCTCATCAGGGTGCTGGCACTGCAAACCACTACGACTCAAGTGAAGAGGATGACGATGACGATGACGACGAGGAGGCCGCCCGTGCAGTAGGTTTCCCGGCTTGAGGAGGCGCAACCAGGCTCGAACCATTGCTGAATAACTTTATGACAGGTCCGGGAAGGTTTTATTGTCGATGAAGATGAAGAACTTGAAGACCGCGCGGAGCGCCGGCGGGAGAAGAGGAAGCGACGCAGGGAAGAACGCGAGCGCGAAGATGAGCATCTAGATGAGGAAGACTTGGAACTCATCGGAGAACTCAACCCGTCACTTCAAGCCCCGGTTGCCGCAGAGGTATGTAGAAAATTCAGTCCGTCCGTGTGCCAGTTAAACTGCGCATGTGATAGAGTACACCAGGCTGATTTAATTTATGATCCTATTAGTCTAAATTCAAGCGCTTGAAACGAGGACACAAAGATCGTGATCTTCGACAGCCCTCTCAAGGCATCGACGACATCTTCAACTCCGATGAAGAAGAGGAAACTGCAGGCGACTATGGAAGGCCTGGTCATAGGAGACATATGCATGATGAGATGGACGACTTCATCGAGGAGGACGTTTTCTCAGATGAGGAGCTACAGAGGGAACGAGAGGACCTAGAGATTGCCCGTCCCGCGAAGAAGGGCATGACCGGTTTAGGAGCTACTGATGCTGCTGGATTAGATGAAAACGCATTAGAGGATATGCGCGCGGCCTTTGGGGATGGCAACGAATACTTGTTTGCTCTGGAGATGGAGGATCAAGAGGAAGAGCAGGAGGAAGATGAAGAGAAACACCTGGATCTCAAGGATGTGTTTGAGCCCTCTCAGCTAGCGGAGAAGATGTTAACGGAAGAGGATAATCAGATCCGTCTGTTGGATGAACCAGAAAGACATCAGATTGCCCGGAAGCCGTATCGCAACGTTGTCCTCACCGAAGAGCAATTTCGTGAAGAAGCCGCCTGGATCTCTAACCTCATGCTCCTCAAGAAGCGCATTGAACCCGAGCTGCGCGAACCTTTTCAACGATCCGTGGCCAAGGTACTTGAGTTCTTAGTGACGGATGATTGGGAAGTCCCGTTCATCTTCCAGCATCGGAAGGACTACATGATTCATGCTGTCAAAGCTGCTGCCGAGGGTGCCGGAGAAGATGCTGACGCGTCTCAATACACGATACGAGCGGAAAAGCTCTTAAACATGACGGACCTTTGGGACATATTCGACCATGATCTCAAGTTCAAGGCTCTGGTAGAGAAACGGAACACGATACAGAAAACCTATGATAATTTGCAGAGCCTATTCAACGTGAGTGACTCTGTGGTGGAGGAGATGCTCCCAGCAGCTGTCACCATGGAGGAGCTTCAAGATGTGCAGGATTACATTCATTTCCAGTATGCGTCTCAGCTGCGGGACATGACTCTTATGAACAGCGATGCCAACGGAGAAACACACCGGCGGAAGGCGTCAAGCAAGACCTTTTTCGAGCGTGTCCGAAATGGTAAGGCATACAGCTTGGTGCGTGCATTCGGCATTACAGCAGATGCTTTTGCGCAAAATGCCTTGAAGGAAGGCCGTCGTCAGTACACGGAAGACCCAGCGGAGAGGCCGGAGGAGATGGCCGATGGGTTTGTGGATAATGATTTCTCCAATGCATCGCATGTTATCAAAGCTGCCAAGAGCTTGTTCGCTGAGGAAATCGTGATGAGCCCTAAGATGCGGAAGGTGATTCGCCAAGCGTATTACATGAATGGCGCTGTCGACTGCTTCCGAACGGAGAAGGGCCTCCGTAGAATCGACGAGCAGCACCCCTACTACGAGTTCAAATACCTTCGAAACCAGCAGCTCAGTGACATTGCTCGCCGACCGGAGCTTTATCTTCGCATGCTTAAGGCCGAAGAGGAGGGCTTGGTGGAAGTCAAGGTCCGCTTTGAGAACTTTGACCAGTTCCGCCAACGTCTGTATCCCGATATTGAATCCGATAACTATAGCGAAATCGCGGACGGTTGGAACCGTAGTCGGCGGGACGTCTTGGACCTGGCTCTTGGTAAGCTGGAGCGATTGATCAACCGCAGTGTGAAGGAGAACATTCGCCAGGAATGCGAGAACCATGTGGCAAAGGAATGCCGAGAAACTTTCTCGCAGCGATTGGATCAAGCCCCGTATAAGCCTAAGGGAATGGTGCTGGGAACTGTTCCCCGCGTTTTGGCTTTATCCACTGGGAGTGGCGTTGTGGGACGGGAACCTATACATTGGGCCTACATCGAAGAGGACGGCCGTGTGTTGGAGAATGGAAAGTTTGTGGACTTGTCAATCGGAGATCGTGATCGTAACATCCCAGATGGCAAGGATGTTGAGGCCTTTGTGGAGCTTGTCGACCGCCGCCGACCAGATGTCATTGGCGTCAGCGGCATGTCCCCCGAGACTCGTCGTTTATACAAACTCCTAGCTGAGGTTGTCGACAAAAAGGACCTACGCGGCGCCCCGTACACCGATGACCATGACGAAGAAATCAGTGATCGCTTGGAGGTGGTCATTGTGAACGACGAGGTGGCGCGTCTCTATCAGCATAGTGAACGGGCAAAGAAAGACCACCCCAGCTTTGCCCCTTTAACACATTACTGCGTTGCCTTGGCTAAGTATCTGCAGAGTCCCTTGAAAGAGTATGCTTCGCTCGGCCGGGATATCGTCTCTATTCAGTTCAAGCCGGGTCAGCAGCTGGTCACCCAAGAGCTACTTCTGAAACAATTAGAAACAGCATTGGTGGATATGGTTAACCTTGTTGGTGTGGACATCAATGAAGCGGTTACAGATTCCTCGACGGCCAACCTTCTTCCTTATGTTTGTGGTCTTGGTCCTCGTAAGGCAGCTCACTTGCTCAAGATCGTCAACATGAACGGCGGCGTGGTGAACAATCGTGTAGAACTTCTGGGCGTGAATGCGCAGTATCCAGCAATGGGCGTCAAGGTCTGGAATAACTGCGCTAGCTTCTTGTACATTGATTTCGAGAACGTCGATCCGGATGCGGATCCACTGGACAACACACGAGTGCACCCCGAAGACTACGATATTGCTCGGAAGATGGCCGCCGATGCCTTGGAGTTGGACGAGGAAGACATCAAAGCGGAAACGGACGAAAACGGTACAGGCGCCATCGTGCGTAAACTGTTCCGTGAAGAAGCACAGGACCGAGTCAATGATCTGATTCTGGAGGAGTATGCGGAACAGCTGGAAAAGAATCTAAATCAGCGAAAACGCGCCACCCTCGAAACAATTCGGGCAGAGCTGCAACAACCGTACGAGGAACTGCGGAAGCAATATGTCTTCCTCAGCACAGATGACATCTTTACCATGCTCACGGGTGAGACATTGGACACATTGGCGGAGGGCATGGTAGTACCGATCTCCATTAAGCGAGTCTCTGACGACCACATTGACGGCAAATTGGATTGTGGTATCGACGCCCTCGTTCCTGAGTCAGAGCTTACCGACCGATATGATATACCCGTGCGAGCACTATACTCACCGCATCAGACCGTGTCGGCCAAGATACTGTTTTTGAACCGTAAAAACTTCACCTGCAACGTCTCTCTGCGGGAGGAGCAAGTCAGTCGCCCGGTGTCCAACACTCAAGACCGCCTGCGCGGAGAATGGGATGACCGGCAAGAGCAACAGGATCGCGAGTCTTTGCAGGAGAAAACTCAAAGTGGTGGACGAACGATGCGAGTCATCAAGCACCCGCTGTTTAGGCCATTCAACTCGACCCAGGCAGAAGAATTTCTGGGATCGCAAAGTCGGGGTGATGTGGTTATTCGACCGTCGTCAAAGGGCCATGACCATCTGGCTGTGACATGGAAGGTGGCCGATGGCATCTTCCAGCACATCGATGTACTGGAGTTGGACAAGGAAAACGAGTTTTCCGTTGGACGGACTCTGAAGGTTGGGGGTCGCTATACCTACAGTGACCTGGATGATTTGATCTTCAACCATGTTAAAGCGATGGCCAAGAAGGTGGACGAAATGATGCTGCATGAAAAGTACCAGGACGGCACCAAGGATGCTACGTGTAAGTGTTTCCCCTCTCCCAGCCCGATTCTTCTGCTACTGTTTCTATTGTGCATACACACACACACACACACACACACACACACACGATGACGTGGTCTATAACTGATCAAACCTGCAGATTCTTGGTTGGAGACTTATACGAAAGCGAACCCTAAACGATCCGCCTATGCTTTCTGTATTGATCCCAAACATGCCGGGTACTTCTTCCTCTGCTTTAAAGCCGGCGAAAACGCGCGACTGCATAGTTGGCCAGTAAAGGTGATTCCTCAAGGCTACGAGCTCCAACGCAATCCATATCCTGACATGCGGGCGTTATGCAATGGATTTAAGTTGTTATTTACCAACATGCAAGCGGGCAAACGGAGGTGACGGGGGAGGTGACTTCTATGCTATTTTCTTTTCCCTCTGTATTCTCCTGTATACTGTGTAATATCCTATTATGAATTTGGATGGTGTTGAGATTTCTGAAGTTTTCTTTTTCTTTGGAATTGCGGACAGAAAAGATGGAACATTTTGCATTGGCACGATAACCCGAGTTCTTCTTGTTGGACAAATTATAAGTTTTTTTTTTTTTCCCTTTTAACTTTTTTTTT